>NW_007578781.1:0-52263 GCF_000690725.1 Stegastes partitus
TTAAGGTGTAGAGATGATGGATGGATGGAATTCTAACACCTTTCTAACTAATCTAATGTAGTTAACCTTCTTTTCATAGTTTGATCAGTAATTGTTGGCTGATGTGTTCAGATGAAGATGATGTGCGTCTGCTTCATGATCTGAAGTTTGGAGGTTTTGTTGACTTGAAATGAAACATCAGTACATCCACTCTCTCCTTCTCCAAAGCTCTCTATGAGTTATTAAAAACATTTCGTTCAGCGTCTGTTGTGTGGAAAACACGTTTCAAAGCTCCAGCTCCTGCTTTGTTGTCCTGCTCCATGTGTTTGCGCTGCATTGTGACGCACTTCCTCCGTCTGACTGGGACGGGCTGATGGACACAAACAGGACCAAACTGGCACCGTGGTCGGTGTCTCCTACCTTTCTCCGCTCAGGTGCCGGTGGTTTCCCCGACGTTCAGGAACGCAGCAGGACTCTGGGACAACCTGGAGAAACAAACAAAGCACAAAGCGGTGACGAATCAGAAAAATCTGCATCAATGCGTCCCAATTTAGACCCGGTGAGGAGGGACGACTCTCAGGAAGGTGCAGACAATCAGTGCTGTGACAGGAGCCTGTTGCCACGGAGACCGACCTCAAATAACCTGCACAAACAAAAGCAGACGACTTCCATTACAACCTGCATTCACACTGCAGCAGCTACAGCGCATGGCAGCTGTTGGTCAGACGCTGGACATCCTGCAACAGCACCAGAAGAAATCAGTCGTTTGTCTCTTAATGCTCAGAATGAACTTAAAGTCTAATGAGAGAGAAGAAACACTCAGATACCAACACAATACAGCAATGCTCTGTTACAGGTAAAAGTCATGCATTTAAATTTAAATAAAAGTACGAGCATCACAATACATTTAATACCAGAAGTACTCATGATGCAGTTGTTCTCATTTTGGGAATTAAAGTTCCTGACGCCACAACGTGTCCACTGCTTTAATATTATCTGCACTAAATAGATTCAGATAAACTGTAATTAGTCTGTGAAAAGAAATGAGCAAACAAACAAACAAACAAACAAACAAACAACCCACCAGTTGTAGGACTGCACCATTAATGGATTATTATTCATGAAGTTGATTTTGGCCTCTCACAATTAAATGAACTCAATAATTAAGATTTTGACCTAAAGTATAAATAAATCAAATTATAGAAGAGAAAAGTACTAAAAGTAATTTAAATGTCTGCTTGTGGTGCTTTGTGCCGTCATGTCTGGACTATAAGCCGCTACTTCTTTCACACGCTTTGAACGCTGCGGCTTAAACAACGATGCGGCTAATTTATGGATGTTTACGAATTCGCCTCGAGAACAAGGTGACGCTGAGAGCGACGACGACAGAGAGACTGAGGAAGTGATGAAGTGATTCTGAGGCTGTTCAGCTCCTGAAGACACTGAAGAAGACGACTTTAGTGGTTTTAGTGCAGGAGGAAGATGAAGATAGCCATCAGTGACTTTTCCTGGTAGCTGCTGGAGTTTTATTTCCTTAACCAGCCGTGTTACAGGAAGTGTTCAGAAAAAAGCCTCTACGGTACGTATCTGTGGATGTTACCGCTACGCATTTAATTAAAGGTTAAAACATCTTTCTGTGTAAATATCTCATGTTCCAACGTGGACACCTGCAGCTTAGAGACACCTGCAGCCTGGATATGTGCACACCTGGTTTCCTGTTTAGAGTCAGTGGGTGGAGCTTATATTCAGGTGCTCATTCACATTACGGTACATGCAAGAAGAAAATGAAGAATCAAGGAATATAAACCAACGTTGTTCTATAAAAAATATTTCAAAAGAAACTTAATTTCGCTGCCGTAAAGTCAAAGTTTGACCAATTTTTCAGTCAAAAACACAGATTTCTGCTCCTCAGTGTAACTGAAGCCGTGACTCATCTCAGTGGACTATTTCCAAACAAATCCCAGAATATGTCTTCACCTAGAAGGTGTTGATCGATGGTATGAAAGGTTTGATTTTGTTGCTACAAAAAAACTTTACAAACTTAGAACGCATTTACAGACAAGTAGTGACAGAATCAAAGCTTTCATCACTTCAGCTTCAGATCAGGATGAAGGAGGTTCTGATGGACTGCTGACTGAGCAGCTGCAGCGCTCTGTGCCAACACATCCTGACTGGTCCTGCTGTCTGCTTATCAGCCACAACGCATTCTGCTCTTTGTGTTGGTTTATATTTCTTCCTTCCTCTGCACGAAGGCAGGAACCCAAACTTTATGGGCACACGAAGTGCAGGTAAACAACAACACACACACACACACACACACCTACACACACACACACACACACACACACACACACACACACACACGCCTTGCCTCTCTTTGTTGGAGCTCATTCAGAGCCTTTTGTTTCCTTCAGGTGGGGAGTCAGAAGGGAGGCACCGGCGACCTGCTTCCTCCTGCTTCAGGTTTCCAAAGCGAGTCTTATCGAGTGTCTGCTGCACAACAACTCACACAGAAACCAAACTTTCCAAAATCTCACACACCTCCAGCCTCTATAGCAACAGCAGCTGCCGGTGATTCTTATGTGATGTCGTTCATGTGCAGAAGCATCATCATTTATTCCAGACACTGTTAATAAATGTTTTATTATTTCTTTTAATCCATCATGAAGTCAGTCCTCCTCCCATGCAGACACACAAACACCAGCTTCGTGCAGGAACATTGTGTGAAACTGACATTTGAATAATGAAAAACAAGACAGTGTTCAACGAGACTCGACCTAATCAGTCTGTCAGTCTGCATGAAAGTCACATCCAGACTTATAGCTCTGTCCTGGGAGAAGCAGGACTTCTTTTGCTAACATTTGCATTTTTAGCAGCTGAACAGGTTGTCAGGGTTTATTTCTTCAGCATTATTTCAGTTTGTGTCTTTGTGATGCATTTGAACTCACTGAGTTTCAGGTTTCTCCGTAGCAGAGTATCTATGACTGGTTTCTACCGAGGCTACGACCACAATAGTACGTGTTCCTTTAAACAAAGCAGCCCTCTGCTCTGCACATCTGCTGCATAAACGGGTCAAAACCAGCACAGAAGGACAATTACGGACTTCATACCATCACTTGGAGAAACAAACTAAACGCAAAGTTCTAACAAATCAGGGGAAAAGTCCCACTTCTGGACAACAGTCGACCACAACCGTGACAACAAACAACCAACAACAACCATCAGCGTTTCCACAAATCACATTTTCAAAATAAAAGTTTCCACTCTACAAACATAGACTTTCAGATATAAACGGATCTAAAAAGGCTCCAGAAGTCAGTCTATTATTTAAATTAGCTTCTGTTCTGCCAGTAAAACAGGACAAACACCTCTCATGGACACTGTTGGGTAAATCTGGACAGATAGCATCTCTCACACACGACAGAATGACGACAGCATATTTATAGCACGACGGTGAAAACGAAACTATTTTCCGTTCTGAAATAGTTCCAAACGGTTTGATCTCTGGACTTGTCCTTGACCACATCAGAAATTCTCAGACCACGTTCCACAAGCGGACCTCGGAGCCTCTTCAGACTGTAACTCCAAACCTGATGAGGGCCTCAAGTCCCTATTTCTGATCCGGCTTATGTAACGGACACCTGTCCCACAGCTAACAGCACCGGTCAGAACCGAAGCAGCATTTTGTTTCTCTGGAAATGAGTGAACTCACAAACAACGTACGAGTCGCATTTAATGACAACCTAACAAGTTATGACTGACTTTTTTAGTCCAAGCAAACAAATGCTCGACTAAAGCTGTGATTACCAGTGAATCTGTGAGGAAGCCTTTGACTCTGATGAAGGTTTGGTCACTTAAAGCCAAACTATCACCGTGTTATTACTGAGAAACACCACAAAGCCAGAAACATCTCCTCCACCGTGTCCCGCTGTGATCTGACCGAGTCGTGGTTCTGTCTGTCCGTCCACTTGGATGTCTGTCCGTCCTCTGGGACTCCAGCGTGTCTCAGGACAGTTGTCCAATAAGCTGATCCAGGAACAGTGTGTTTATTTTGAGGTCTAATCCCAAGACGCCGAGCCGACCCAACTGGGACCGAACCCCCAGCGCCGCTCCGATCTCACTGTAAACAAACACAAGCGGTTTCCCATGTTAGCATCACAGAGCGCTTCTGTTTGGACTCTGAGATGAGACGGTTTGTATAATCTGGGCTTACGGGACATCATATTTTATCTGATGCTAAAATTATTGGATCGTGAAAAGAATCCGAGTTGTTGTGTCTTGAAATGTTTCTCGTTGCCCAGCGGAGGAGCCACCATGATGGCTTGGCCTTCAGACTTTTGTTTTACCACCTTTAGCTTAAAGTTCTGCTGGTCTCACTGGGACACACAGACTGGACATTCATGCTCTCCTGAGGATGTACCTGAGAGCCCAGTGTCTGTTAAAGGTTATTCATGATGTGACTTCACCTCACTGATTTACATGTCAGGGACTGAAACTCTACAAAATCACATGAAGCTCTGCTTCATCTGATCATCATACATATGAATGCAGAGACCCTCCAACACCAGTAAATATGGAGACCAACTGGACTCCTTTAGAGCTGACCCTACAAATGTACATGAAACCTCAACAAATCCACGGACTCCCTGCATCCCTCATGAGCAAGCTGTGTTTTTAATGAACCGTGGTTGAGCTTGCAGTAATATCAGAGTAAAAGCTCAGAAAGTGTCGGAGATCGGAAGAACTGAAGAACAACTCAAACGACATCTCACCTAACTCCAATGACCAGACCAGCCGGGATCGACTTTAACGAGCAGATTCTCCTCCATTGACAACCACAGACTGGGTGAACACAGGAGCTGCTGCAGCGTTCAGGTGCATCAGAGGACTTAGGATGCACTAATCCAACCTTCTTCAGTCAGTAGATACAGATTCTGAATGCATACCTTCATGTAAGTAAAGGAAACAAGAACTTTGTGGATAAGTAGACGTCTTTCTCAGCGCTGGGTGAAGTGGATCAGAACACCTTGCTAACCAGTCAACCCACAGCAGAGACAGATATGCACAATCCCCAGAGGAGGAACAAAAACACACAAGATCTCAACGAATCCAAGGATTCCCTCATCATCAAGCTGTTTTGTTGTTTTTGAACTGGAGAAAAGCCAGGAGTTCACGTTGCAGCAATGTCAGGGACAAAAAAGTGATAAGAACCGAAGAACAACCGGAACAACATCTCACTCATTTCAGATGTAAGATCAAGCAGCCACAGCTGTCAGACAGAGAAAGAGCAGATGTTCATCTATTTACAGCCTGTAATCAGCGGAGGCACCAGGCCACATGTGGAGCCTTGAGGAGCAACACCTTCAGGGTCTGGCAGGACGGTGTGAAGCTAAGACCTTCACTTCTGGTTGAGGACACACACACATGTTTATTCAAACTACGTTTTGGAGTCACTATCAGGACTACAAAGGACCAGATGACTGCCAAAACACACTCGTGTGACCCTGCAGGATGTGAGGGTTAAAATCCTGATAACAGCGTCAGAAGGCCACAACTGAACTCATCTGAAGACAAAGACAACTGCTGGACCATCCTGGACTCATTCAGAGGAGCTGCTGAACGCTGATGTTTAGTCTTGTTCTGATCGTCCGTCTACCATGAGCACACATCTGTGAATGGTGCGCTACCATCTTAAACCATGTTGAATGATTTCAGAAACATCCTGCACGGTGTCGCTCTGTGTGGGGCTACATCTGGACACCAGCCCGGCCCGGTGGAGCTGGTACCAGACCCCCTCCTGAGCTAGTGTCATGCAAAAGTCCCTTTAATAGGCCAAACCTGAGAGCATCGCTGTGAATCCTCCTTCCTGAGAGTCCTTCCTGAATTCTTTGAAACTGATTCTCCACTCAGTCCACCGCTGTTCCACCCACAGGCCCAAACCGACCGTCCAGCAGCACACAGGGACCTGTCAGACACCAAGAACTTGGTGCAACTTTCTAAATTCTCTTTTATTCCCAACAGTAAACTCCTCAAAGCTTCCAAACTAGCATAGCACCAAACTAGCGTCTGCGTTTAGGTGTGTTCTGTTGATCCCTCCGTCTCAGAACACCGTAATCCACCATCGACCCCAATGTTACGTCTCAGTGTGTGTTCGCTCTGAACTCCCATTCACGCCGTTGTTTGTGTTGTCGTAGTCGACGCTGTCATTGTGTTGTTGGTTTGATGATTAGAAGTTCAGAGCCTCCAGTGTTCTGTTGTTTGGTACCTAGTTTCTACAGATTCTAGTTCCTTATAAACTCCGTTCAGCTTCAGTAATGTCCCTGATTGGCTGCAGCGTAGTCACATGAATGTAATCTGAGTACTCTGCTGGTCAGATATCAGTTGGACTGCGTAATAATTCTGCATAAGCATTCAAAAGCCCATTTTATATAATAATATTTTCCCTACACAGATAAGCTACTGCGTGTCCTGAAGCTGTTTCTAGGAGGTATTTATGATGTGCTCGGTTATGAGGTTCTCTCAGCATTCAGACCCTTAAACACTTAAAACTAAAATTACAGCAACGTAAAAATCTCGCAAGAAATAAATCGTACTTCAGTAAAAGTAAATCAGTGTTAGCAGCCAAAGTGCTGGTGAGTCCCTCTGACTGATATCATTATAACATATCATTAGATGGTTATCAGCAGTCGTTACTGTTGGTTTGAACTGTTTTCTAAATCCGAGGATTTCAAAACATGATTAATGTGAAAAGGAGGAAGAAAAAGCTCTGATCCAAAAATCTGCTTTTAGTTTTCCTCTGATCATTGGAACTATTTATGGAAATAAAACCATGAGAGAAGAAGTTTGGAGCCGTTAGCGACTCATAGACGTTCTTGTAAAAAGCCAAAAGGATCAGAAACCTCTGGAGTAGATTTAAACAATGTGATGTATTTTAAAAGCTTGTTGTTTTATCCATTGTGTCAAATCTGAGGCTTAAACGTAAGAAGAGCCGACAGATGAAAGTAGAAAGTAGAATATTTCCCTCTGAGATGCAATATTGTGGAAGCATAAAGCAAATGAAGATACCTTATCAGGGATCTGTTGAAACGCTTAAGCAGTGATTTAAACAAACATTTCATCCACAGACTGAAGCAGAAACAGTTTAGGAGTGTAAAGCAGCACACACGATATGCTGCATGTCGACGAACGCTGATCGGATCCAACTTCTGCTCCACAGATTTAAACCAGAAAAGCGAAAGTCGCCACAGAATCACTGCAGACGAACGTCTTCTCTGATTAATTCGGTTATTTCTCCATCAGTCATTCAGGAAATCGATGCCAAACCCTGACGAGTCAATCAGCCAGACATGAGCTGTGGGTCTGAACCGAACCGAACAGACACACAATGCGTATCTGATATCACACAACTGTCGACAAACTGATTTCCTCGTGTCTGTTCTGCGTCTTTGTTTTCTGTGGGAATGCGTTGGGCCAGCATTCATGCAGGGCTTTGCCAAATCAAGCCTTTCCAGCCCAGAATTGTGTTTTTTAGCGATTGTTCTCATCTGGGAAGCACGAAGACAAAGAGCTTATGCAAAGATTACCTAATCGTCCCACCGTTTGACCCTCGTGGAGCCCAGTTTGGCTCCATCAGGAAAAGAGCCCAAAATAAGGCTTTTGATGGGACGAGGGGGCGAGAAGGTCAGCGGCTATTCACTATTAATACACAGAGAAACACTGCATTTAGATGGGATCACACATCCTGCACACATTACAAATATACAAGTTCTTTCTAAATAATTGAATTATGGGCCAGGATATGCAGAGATGCAGGCACATCCTGCTCCTCGCTTACATAAGCACATCAAAAGCATGTTGGAACAGTGGAGCAGCAGCAGCGAGGAGACGTGACGGGGTGACGACGGAGAGCGTTGGGGTGAAATCAGTTAAATAGACAGATGAAGCTTTTCATTTACTTTGAAATTAGACCAACGAGCTGCTGGTGGCAGAGACAGAAAATCCCCTAAAAAGAGATTATTTTGGCCTTTTCATATTTTTTATGATCCTGTTCTCTCTAGGTTATGATTTTATATTTAAATTCCTTTTTTTGTTTTCTGAAACTGTTCAAATTCACTCTGCGCTCTTATTTTTCTGCTTTTCTAACTTACATTTATCTGTAAAGTCTTTTTCATTCTGCTGTCATTTGTATAAAAGATGCAGTTAGTGTTGATGAAATGACAACTTTACGTATATTTTCCAGCGTCTTTGCTGCTTTTCATCGTTTCTTTACCAGGTGTTTATAGATTATTATACATTAATATATTCAGTTCCCAGTGGAATCAGAAAAACAGACAATTCTGGAGCAATTAATCGACTATTTGTTATTTGATTAACTTTAATTTCATGGAGATAAGATCAGACCGTTCGTGTCGTTTCATCTCAGGAAGCACTTGGAAAATTAAAATGTGTCACTAAATACCTTAAAAATAGATAATTTCAGCCTTTTCATAACTTCTCCTCTTTCCTTTCATTGTTTTCTTTTTAAATTCTTTCTCCCAAGTTATGATTTTGTATTTTTTGTGGCCTAAAAATGTTCAAATTCACTCTGTGCCTTATTTTTCTACCACTGTCATTTTCTACTCACAGTAAAAAATCTCAGAGGAACTAAAGCAACTTTTTGCTAGTAGACGACTTAGACAAAGGTTTTGGTTTAAAAAAAATTGTTTCCAAGTGCTTCCTGTCACATGACATCATCTGCATCCTGCTCCTTCCGACTGCAGACGTGGTGAATTCAAATCCTCCTGGAAAAAGGTAGTTTTCATACATTTCTTTTGATTTTCCCCCCAAACATATTTATAATTATTAAATCATTGAAGTCTCTAGAGTAACCCTCCCCCAACAAGTTGTACCTGGGATCAATATGTTGTTGTTCGTGGGCTTGTTTCTGTGAGTGACAACAGAGGTTTCCAGTGGACACATAGCTTGTCGCTAACTATGTGGGTTTTAGAGGATATGGAGGTAGAACATGTAGAACATGTAGGTTATCTGTTTCATATGCAGTGCAGTTCTGTGACATAGAAATGATTATTTCTGTTCTGTTTCATTTGCAAAATCAGCAACAACATATGATTTTATTTCCACCAACTTGTTCCCACACTTGTTTGGCGGTTTTCCAATTAGAATTCAGTGTTTGAAAGCTTTCATGTTGTGTTTAACCTGCTGGAGATTGTTCTTATATCATACAGACTTGGTCTGAGGTGTTTATCTGATACAAAGGTTCTTTATGAACAAAGAAACCAGTTCAAATAGTTTGTTGTTGTGGGTTTTATACAGGTTTGACCCATGATCATGAGCTACCTTCCTGGGATGATCACATCCACTGGTATCCATGCACAGTTTTACATACATATATATTTTCTTTTGTTTTACACCCCCACCCCCCTTCCACCTGTTTGTTCTTATTTATTATGACTATGTTATTATTTTGTTATTACTATATTATTATTATTGTCTCTATATTGTTATTAGGTGACATTTGACTGAGTGACGAGCTGTGATTTCTGCCAACAGCTGCTGACAAAGTACAAAATGGAAAAAATAAACACATAACATGATTCAGAGGGACTAAAGTGTTTGCTTAACAACTCTGAACAAAATGTGGTCATCAATGGGTTAAACATTCACATGTAGCTGCTTTATTCTGCTGTAATGTGAATAAAAGATGCAGCAGGAAGACGTGAGCGCTGATTAAACGGCATTGTGGGACAATCAACGCCGGCCAGCTTCGTGTCCGTCTGTCTCCTCTAACCTCGAGGGCACTTCCTGTGTCGATAGGCACACAAACATATGGCGGACACACATATATGTATGTGTGTGTGTGTGTGTGTGTGTGTGTGAGTGTTTAAGTGAAAGCCGCAGACAGAGCAGGCTGTATAACTTCCGGACAGTAAACATCAGCTTTCTCATGAGAATTTTGTTCCCGTCTTCGCTGCTCAGATCCTCCAGCGGGTGTGAACTCTGCACAAGTTATGCACAAAAAAACAAAACAGAAAAGGAGAGAGAAAGCTGCTCAGTGAGAGTGCCTCTATAAAGGCTTTTAATTTAATTATACTACAGGATCAACCACATGTTACAGCAGCACAGTGAGAAATAAGAAAATACAAAAGCACGATGAGGATGTTATAAATGAACAGAGATTCATTTCTATTGTTGGACTTCAGAAGTTCAGAAAATGTAGAAAAATACTTACAATGACAAAATATGAAGCTTTCTTACAAATTAAACTACGCAGCAGTTTATAAACCTGAAGCAGATGATGAACAGATATTCAGATAATCCCTGTGAAGGAAGTTCTCACTGTTAAATAAATCAATCATTCAGACCGAGAAACTAATCAGGAGATAAATCCATATTTAAGCTGATTATGAGTTCTGTATGAAATAGCTGAAACCAAATACACAGAAAAATACAGTTTTTATACAAATACATCAGCATTAATCATCTTTTTTTCTGTTAACTGTCAGTGTTTTAAAGTTCTCTTTGCAGGACTTCTAAATGCAGCTTCACTCATAAATGATGTGAATGTTTTGTTCAACTCTGTCAGCAGCGATCTGGTGCGATGAGATAATAACAAGAAGCTTTAACCTGTTGACCTGCTCACCAGCTACAGCCTGTTGATGCTGAACTCCAACATGAAGCTGCAGCGCCATCCAGAGGTGAACACAGGACCTGCTGCAGTGTTCAGGAGCTTCATACGAGTCAGGACGCAAAAACGCACTAAAACAAACAGTAAATATGGATTTTTATAAAAGGAAATGAGAAGTTTGTGGACAGGCTGAGGACTTTCTCAGCTCAATGCTTCCAGTTCAAATGTCTGTTTTCTATCAGATTTCTTTTCTGAATATAAACATTAAATGAACACAGGCCTGAGTGAACAAATCATTATAAAGCTAAACGTATGGTCTGGAAAAGACGACTCCGTCATCAGGAGTTAGAATTTCTATAAAGGAAATGATTTTTCAAAACTTTCTTTTTAAAGATTTTGCCTGTTTTGATAAATTACTGATAATTTCTAGTAAATATCAGAGAAAAACATCAGTTATTTACATGTTGACTGTAAAAAATAAAAGGCCTGAACTGTTTCACAGAACGTCTTCAGAACAAAAATAAATTAGCTGGAAAGCTGCAGACGCTCGTAAGTCAAGGTGTTTCCACCACGCAGTCAACGTGAGGCTGCAAGAAATGAAACATCTGATTCCTGACGTCGATCAAACATGATGTCTGGTGGGTTTAGTTGATGTAATAATGTGGTTCCCTGCATCAAGTTAGTGACGAGGCTGAAAAACTGACTCAAGTTGCAGGAACTTAAACGAGCTTGATACCTGAAGTTTTCTCCACCTTGAGTCCAGGACTTGAGGTCTGCTCGTCCCTTTTAACTCGTCTTTCACTCGGTAATTAAACTGGATTTGACTGCAGAGAAAAAGCTCCGACTCAGTGTCATCAGAATATTAAAGGTTTAATGTTGAGCCTAAACATTTCTCTGATGGTAAATACGACCCAGTGGCCTAAAGGACAAGGCATCAGCCTCCGGAGCTGGGGATTGTGGGTTCGAGTCCCACCTGGGTCATCTGATAACATCTGTAAATTATACGATGATGTGAAAGACAAAGGGTCCTGTCACTTCTCCCCACCGGCTTCACTGAAGTTCAACCTCGTAGCTGTTACATAAGCCTTCTATAAGATAACACCTCAGAGTCATTTTCACACACATCTGTCAGCACCTTGAAGGAAGTCCTTCAGAAAACAGCCTCCAATATTCAACCTTTAGTTTATCACTCTGACCAGGTTTTATAAGCCAGAACAAAACATGAAAGCAGAACATCTGTAGATGAATCTGTCCCAACTGGTCTGCTGATGCTTACAGCGATCTCGTTTACATTTTGATAAATGACTTAATTGTTTAGTCATTTCATTGTCTAGCTGATAAATAACGTCCCCACGCTGATTTGAAATCACAGAATCAGTCAGAGGCGACAAAGACAACATGACGCCGTGGTGCTCTGCGACCCCTGAGCGACTGAACGAGCTCCAAACACACAGCGTTGGCATTATGCAACTGGTACCTGAACAGTCCAAAGGCTGTGCATGAGTTAATGATAAGGCTGGTGTGATGGTGGAGCCAACATCAAGCCCAAAGAAGTCCACACATGAGCAGAAAACTCAGCCGAGGACAGACTGTAGGAGCGCAGCAGAGGCTGAATGTGAGTTTATGTGCAGCTTTACATGCAGCTGAGTCAGAGTGGTTGCTGATTGACTTCACGTTTGTCTTCCTTCAGGCTGCAGCGAAGCTAAACGTGTGTCTCTAGAAGCAGCAGCAGCAGCAGCAGCACAGTGAAGATGAAGTTTGAGACCATCCTGGATGAAGTCAGCGGCTTCGGGCCTTTCCAGATCATCATCGTCGTCCTGCTGTGCTCCCCTCGGATGGTTCTTCCTCTTCACTTCATGCTGACCAACTTCATCGCCGTGGCGCCTCCTCACCGCTGTGACATCAGCTCGCTGGCCGATGGAGGACTCTTTGGAAACCTGACTCAGGAGCAGAGGCTGACCGTCGGCATTCCCCAACGAGAAGATGGAGGACCGAGATCCTGCGAGATGTTTGCAGAGCCTCAGTTCCAGCTTCTATCCAACAGCTCCAGCAGCGGTCTGCCCACGGTTCAGTGTCGGAGCGGATGGGTTTACGACAACTCCACCTTCACCTCCACCCTGGCAACAGAGGTACTGAAGCTGTCTTTGAAGGCAGCAGGTTTACGGCATGTACATCATCATATGCAGAAGATCAGAGAGCAGGCAGCAAAATAACCTCATTACTGAGAATGTGTTCTCAGATCTCGCCTCAGAACAGAAACGTAAAATAATAAATGCTCATTTTAACTGCATGCAGTCATCCAGAGGTGAGCAGCTGATACGGAGCCTCAGGTTCTACGTTCTCAGTCAGCTGTTAGGAGCAAACAGAAGAAACCTGCAGACTCTGAGAGGGACAGTTTCAGATAATATGTTGGAGCTGAGGTCAAAGCTGACGTCTTTCTGCCTTACAGGAGAAGCTGGCACCTACAAAGCTGCTCTCATCACTTCTTCCTCTGATTTACTTTCTCAGTGGGACCTCGTCTGCGACAGAAAGAGTCTGACCAAAACCTCCAGCTCGATATTCTTTTTTGGAGTCATGCTCGGGGCCGTGGCGTTTGGATTCCTCTGTGACAAGTACGGAGACGTTAAATCAGTCCACAGGGTTTACACGACATACATGAACTGTCTGAACAACTTCATGCGCTGGTTTGAATGTAAACCTGCACATTAATGTCTGCGAGTGTCACAACTTACATCAAACTTATAAAGTCAAGTCACCAAAGTTCTTCCCAGTAAAATAAAAACGTTATATTTGTATTAACAGTTTAAATATTGGGATTGTGACCCTGTGGTGGTATTTATTGTGTAATTTACATTTTAGGGATTAAAACTCTACAACAATGGTATAAAACACTCCTTAACCCGAGCATGAGGCCCTGCTGTGTTAGAAGCTACAGAACCCAACTGACATGAATGTTCTGTTTTCTCCTGCAGGTTTGGGAGGAAGAACACCCTCCTGGCCTCCTACATCATGTCCATGGTGTTCGGCTTCTCCACCGCGTTCGCAAACTCCTTCGTTCTGTTTTCAGCGTTGAGGTTTCTCACCGGCTTCGCGCTGACGGGGCTCAGCCTCAACTCGCTCGTCCTCAGTAAGCTCAGTTACCAGTGACGGTGTGTGATGTGTTCACAGCTTTACGTAAACACCAGTGTTCACTCCCTCGCCGTGCAGGCATCGAGTGGGTGGACACGGCTCACAGGTCGTTCATCAGCGTGATCGGGAGCCTGACCTGGTGTGTGGGGAACATGCTGCTGGCTGGCATCGCCTTCCTGGTGACCGACTGGAGGACGCTGACCATGGCCGTGACGGCGCCGCTGGGACTGGCTGTTTTAACCTGGTGGTGAGAGAACGTTACTGAGCCCATTGCATCCTGCAGAGCTCACCAGGTCCAAGTGCTTCTTTAAATAAGACTGTATTAAACTTAAATCTGTCTTTAAGTTTGTGCTTGTTGTTGCTCTGAAATGATCCGTTCAAAGTTCCTTCAAAAGCAACGTTACCCTCCTGAGAGCAGGCGAGTCGTTCTGTGAATAACAAGCTCAGATCCAAGAAATAGTCCTTTAAAGGGACTTGATTAGAAAACACCACAAAGTGAAATAAACCTGGTTAGTCTCCTGATAGACGTTCATTCAAAGCCATGAGTTAGAGGATTAATGAATTAATCAGTGACCAGTTCTTTATTCTGCAGACTCGCTCCGGACAGTCAGGATTTCTCTGTCCTGGAAACTAAAACCTGATCTTTGATTCTCTGTGACGGATTCTTTGCTGGAAACTGAAGAGATTCTTAAAAACAGAGGCGATCGCTGTTATTGATCAGGAAACAGATGCATCCGATTGAACACTGATGCCATAAACATACATCACAAACAGGTTGTTGTTGTCAAACTGTCTGAATAAACCCACGACGATCTGGTGTTTTCTGGTTCCAACCCTCCTGTGAATGACACTGGGACACATCGGGCCCCCTGAGCTGAACTTGTGATTCGGTGAGATCTTAATTACCTGTTGTTTGTAACTGCAGGTGGGTTCCTGAATCTGCTCGGTGGCTCTTAGCCAACGGTAAGGTGGAGGAGGCTCAGTTCTACCTGGACAGGTGTGCAAAGATCAACAGAAGACAGAAAATGTCCTCCAGCTTCAAACTGGAGGTAAGTGCTTGTGTTCTTGTTAAACTGAACTCATGATGTATTTCTGCAGGTTGCTCACTCTGACTTTACTCTTCTGCTTCTGCACAGGCTCTGGCCAACATGAACGTCCAGGAGAAGCAGGGGAGGAGCTACTCTTACCTGGACCTCATCAGAACCCCGAAGCTGAGATGGTTGACTCTGCAGACCGGGATTATCTGGTGGGTAGAGCCTTAAACATACCTACAAACATCTTGCAAATCATAAATTCCCTGAGAGAAATATCTTGGAAACTCCTCAGAATATGAGTTTTAAATCTCTGTCTCTAACTGAACATGCTTCAGTGGAACATTTAAACATATAAAGGGGTGTTCTTTATCTCCTCTGCAGGTACGGAGTGGCCTCGACGTACTACAGCCTCAGCCTGAGCATCACCGGCTTTGGCCTGAACATCTACCTCACACACTTCATCTACGCCGCCATCGAGGTTCCTGCCAAGCTGACGGTTTATTATGTCGTCAACGTCTTTGGACGAAGGAAGTGTCAAGCAGGGACGCTGATGCTGACGGCAGCCTGCGTCGCCATAAACATCTTCATGCCCAAAGGTCGGTCAGGGGTTCTGGTGTCGGTGGATTTCAGTGTTTGTGATGCTGTGAACTGGTGGGAATTAGAACTATTTATTGTTGTGTAGTTAACCCCATGAAGCTGAAAGACTTCTAGAAAATATGACCACAGCTGGACCATCTATCAGAGCCAGAGACTGTGAAGACATTTCAGTGGTTCCTGAACACCTGTCGTGTGGTTTCCTCGTGAAAAACAACCACTTCATCAAAACCACTTTATTCTACATCTGCCTCTCATTTTAAAACATTCCTAAAAACAATAAATGGTTTGCTTAAATCAAACCCTGTGAAAAACTTCTGCACTCGTTGGTGAGGCTTCTAGTGACCCAGCTGAGATCTACGGTCACACGGCAAAAACTCCTCATGAGGCTGAGCTGCTGTGTTTATGTGGAACAGATGGGAGATAAGTATAAAAAAAAAGAAAGAAAGAAAGGATGTAATTCAAAATATGAACAGTAAAATAGGTATAACATCTATACATATGCTGTAATGCTTGCTTGGAAAGAAATACTGAGCCTGTTGTTTCAGGAGTTTTTTCAGTTTTTGTAAAAAGAAATAAATAAATGAAGCTTTTGTAGTTATTATGAAGATGTGCAGCTTTACCACTGAGTCATTCTGCACAGAACCCATTCCTGAGTCCTGTCTGCTTCCACAGAGCTGCAGGACTTTATTTTGCAGTAAAAAATGAACCCACAGTGAGTGAAACTGTGACAGCAGCAGAAACACCTGGAGGATGAGTTAGAGAGGCTTTTCTTGTCTGAGCTCCAGCAGCGACGTATAAATTCACAGGCTGCTGTCGGTCAGTTGTGTGAAACAGTCGTCCATCCATCCATTATCTACACACCGCTTAATCCTCATTAGGGTCGCGGGGAGGCTGGAGTCTATCCCAGCTGACTCAGGGTGAAGGCAGGTTCACCTGGACAGGTAACCAGTCTATCACAGGGCTACACTTAGAGANCAGTTATTTACATGTTGACTGTAAAAAATAAAAGGCCTGAACTGTTTCACAGAACGTCTTCAGAACAAAAATAAATTAGCTGGAAAGCTGCAGACGCTCGTAAGTCAAGGTGTTTCCACCACGCAGTCAACGTGAGGCTGCAAGAAATGAAACATCTGATTCCTGACGTCGATCAAACATGATGTCTGGTGGGTTTAGTTGATGTAATAATGTGGTTCCCTGCATCAAGTTAGTGACGAGGCTGAAAAACTGACTCAAGTTGCAGGAACTTAAACGAGCTTGATACCTGAAGTTTTCTCCACCTTGAGTCCAGGACTTGAGGTCTGCTCGTCCCTTTTAACTCGTCTTTCACTCGGTAATTAAACTGGATTTGACTGCAGAGAAAAAGCTCCGACTCAGTGTCATCAGAATATTAAAGGTTTAATGTTGAGCCTAAACATTTCTCTGATGGTAAATACGACCCAGTGGCCTAAAGGACAAGGCATCAGCCTCCGGAGCTGGGGATTGTGGGTTCGAGTCCCACCTGGGTCATCTGATAACATCTGTAAATTATACGATGATGTGAAAGACAAAGGGTCCTGTCACTTCTCCCCACCGGCTTCACTGAAGTTCAACCTCGTAGCTGTTACATAAGCCTTCTATAAGATAACACCTCAGAGTCATTTTCACACACATCTGTCAGCACCTTGAAGGAAGTCCTTCAGAAAACAGCCTCCTCGCTGCAACATTCAACCTTTAGTTTATCACTCTGACCAGGTTTTATAAGCCAGAAAAAAACATGAAAGCAGAACATCTGTAGATGAATCTGTCCCAACTGGTCTGCTGATGCTTACAGCGATCTCGTTTACATTTTGATAAATGACTTAATTGTTTAGTCATTTCATTGTCTAGCTGATAAACAACGTCCCCACGCTGATTTGAAATCACAGAATCAGTCAGAGGCGACAAAGACAACATGACGCCGTGGTGCTCTGCGACCCCTGAGCGACTGAACGAGCTCCAAACACACAGCGTTGGCATTATGCAACTGGTACCTGAACAGTCCAAAGGCTGTGCATGAGTTAATGATAAGGCTGGTGTGATGGTGGAGCCAACATCAAGCCCAAAGAAGTCCACACATGAGCAGAAAACTCAGCCGAGGACAGACTGTAGGAGCGCAGCAGAGGCTGAATGTGAGTTTATGTGCAGCTTTACATGCAGCTGAGTCAGAGTGGTTGCTGATTGACTTCATGTTTGTCTTCCTTCAGGCTGCAGCGAAGCTAAACGTGTGTCTCTAGAAGCAGCAGCAGCAGCAGCAGCACAGTGAAGATGAAGTTTGAGACCATCCTGGATGAAGTCAGCGGCTTCGGGCCTTTCCAGATCATCATCGTCGTCCTGCTGTGCTCCCCTCGGATGGTTCTTCCTCTTCACTTCATGCTGACCAACTTCATCGCCGTGGCGCCTCCTCACCGCTGTGACATCAGCTCGCTGGCCGATGGAGGACTCTTTGGAAACCTGACTCAGGAGCAGAGGCTGACCGTCGGCATTCCCCAACGAGAAGATGGAGGACCGAGATCCTGCGAGATGTTTGCAGAGCCACAGTTCCAGCTTCTATCCAACAGCTCCAGCAGCGGTCTGCCCACGGTTCAGTGTCGGAGCGGATGGGTTTACGACAACTCCACCTTCACCTCCACCCTGGCAACAGAGGTACTGAAGCTGTCTTTGCAGGTTTACGGCATGTACATCATCATATGCAGAAGATCAGAGAGCAGGCAGCAAAATAACCTCATTACTGACAATGTGTGCTCAGATCTCGCCTCAGAACAGAAACGTAAAATAATAAATGCTCATTTTAACTGCATGCAGTCATCCAGAGGTGAGCAGCTGATACGGAGCCTCAGGTTCTACGTTCTCAGTCAGCTGTTAGGAGCAAACAGAAGAAACCTGCAGACTCTGAGAGGGACAGTTTCAGATAATATGTTGGAGCTGAGGTCAAAGCTGACGTCTTTCTGCCTTACAGGAGAAGCTGGCACCTACAAAGCTGCTCTCATCACTTCTTCCTCTGATTTACTTTCTCAGTGGGACCTCGTCTGCGACAGAAAGAGTCTGACCAAAACCTCCAGCTCGATATTCTTTTTTGGAGTCATGCTCGGGGCCGTGGCGTTTGGATTCCTCTGTGACAAGTACGGAGACGTTAAATCAGTCCACAGGGTTTACACGACATACATGAACTGTCTGAACAACTTCATGCGCTGGTTTGAATGTAAACCTGCACATTAATGTCTGCGAGTGTCACAACTTACATCAAACTTATAAAGTCAAGTCACCAAAGTTCTTCCCAGTAAAATAAAAACGTTATATTTGTATTAACAGTTTAAATATTGGGATTGTGACCCTGTGGTGGTATTTATTGTGTAATTTACATTTTAGGGATTAAAACTCTACAACAATGGTATAAAACACTCCTTAACCCGAGCATGAGGCCCTGCTGTGTTAGAAGCTACAGAACCCAACTGACATGAATGTTCTGTTTTCTCCTGCAGGTTTGGGAGGAAGAACACCCTCCTGGCCTCCTACATCATGTCCATGGTGTTCGGCTTCTCCACCGCGTTCGCAAACTCCTTCGTTCTGTTTTCAGCGTTGAGGTTTCTCACCGGCTTCGCGCTGACGGGGCTCAGCCTCAACTCGCTCGTCCTCAGTAAGCTCAGTTACCAGTGACGGTGTGTGATGTGTTCACAGCTTTACGTAAACACCAGTGTTCACTCCCTCGCCGTGCAGGCATCGAGTGGGTGGACACGGCTCACAGGTCGTTCATCAGCGTGATCGGGAGCCTGACCTGGTGTGTGGGGAACATGCTGCTGGCTGGCATCGCCTTCCTGGTGACCGACTGGAGGACGCTGACCATGGCCGTGACGGCGCCGCTGGGACTGGCTGTTTTAACCTGGTGGTGAGAGAACGTTACTGAGCCCATTGCATCCTGCAGAGCTCACCAGGTCCAAGTGCTTCTTTAAATAAGACTGTATTAAACTTAAATCTGTCTTTAAGTTTGTGCTTGTTGTTGCTCTGAAATGATCCGTTCAAAGTTCCTTCAAAAGCAACGTTACCCTCCTGAGAGCAGGCGAGTCGTTCTGTGAATAACAAGCTCAGATCCAAGAAATAGTCCTTTAAAGGGACTTGATTAGAAAACACCACAAAGTGAAATAAACCTGGTTAGTCTCCTGATAGACGTTCATTCAAAGCCATGAGTTAGAGGATTAATGAATTAATCAGTGACCAGTTCTTTATTCTGCAGACTCGCTCCGGACAGTCAGGATTTCTCTGTCCTGGAAACTAAAACCTGATCTTTGATTCTCTGTGACGGATTCTTTGCTGGAAACTGAAGAGATTCTTAAAAACAGAGGCGATCGCTGTTATTGATCAGGAAACAGATGCATCCGATTGAACACTGATGCCATAAACATACATCACAAACAGGTTGTTGTTGTCAAACTGTCTGAATAAACCCACGACGATCTGGTGTTTTCTGGTTCCAACCCTCCTGTGAATGACACTGGGACACATCGGGCCCCCTGAGCTGAACTTGTGATTCGGTGAGATCTTAATTACCTGTTGTTTGTAACTGCAGGTGGGTTCCTGAATCTGCTCGGTGGCTCTTAGCCAACGGTAAGGTGGAGGAGGCTCAGTTCTACCTGGACAGGTGTGCAAAGATCAACAGAAGACAGAAAATGTCCTCCAACTTCAAACTGGAGGTAAGTGCTTGTGTTCTTGTTAAACTGAACTCATGATGTATTTCTGCAGGTTGCTCACTCTGACTTTACTCTTCTGCTTCTGCACAGGCTCTGGCCAACATGAACGTCCAGGAGAAGCAGGGGAGGAGCTACTCTTACCTGGACCTCATCAGAACCCCGAAGCTGAGATGGTTAACTCTGCAGACCGGGATTATCTGGTGGGTAGAGCCTTAAACATACCTACAAACATCTTACAAATCATAAATTCCCTGATAGAAACATCTTGGAAACTCCTCAGAATATGAGTTTTAAATCTCTGTCTCTAACTGAACATGCTTCAGTGGAACATTTAAACATATAAAGGGGTGTTCTTTATCTCCTCTGCAGGTACGGAGTGGCCTCGACGTATTACAGCCTCAGCCTGAGCATCACCGGCTTTGGCCTGAACATCTACCTCACACACTTCATCTACGCCGCCATCGAGGTTCCTGCCAAGCTGACGGTTTATTATGTCGTCAACGTCTTTGGACGAAGGAAGTGTCAAGCAGGGACGCTGATGCTGACGGCAGCCTGCGTCGCCATAAACATCTTCATGCCCAAAGGTCGGTCAGGGGTTCTGGTGTCGGTGGATTTCAGTGTTTGTGATGCTGTGAACTGGTGGGAATTAGAACTATTTATTGTTGTGTAGTTAACCCCATGAAGCTGAAAGACTTCTAGAAAATATGACCACAGCTGGACCATCTATCAGAGCCAGAGACTGTGAAGACATTTCAGTGGTTCCTGAACACCTGTCGTGTGGTTTCCTCGTGAAAAACAACCACTTCATCAAAACCACTTTATTCTACATCTGCCTCTCATTTTAAAACATTCCTAAAAACAATAAATGGTTTGCTTAAATCAAATCCTGTGAAAAACAAAAACTTCTGCACTCGCTGGTGAGGCTTCTAGTGACCCAGCTGAGATCTACGGTCACACGGCAAAAACTCCTCATGAGGCTGAGCTGCTGTGTTTATGTGGAACAGATGGGAGATAAGTATAAAAAAAAAGAAAGAAAGAAAGGATGTAATTCAAAATATGAACAGTAAAATAGGTATAACATCTATACATATGCTGTAATGCTTGCTTGGAAAGAAATACTGAGCCTGTTGTTTCAGGAGTTTTTTCAGTTTTTGTAAAAAGAAATAAATAAATGAAGCTTTTGTAGTTATTATGAAGATGTGCAGCTTTACCACTGAGTCATTCTGCACAGAACCCATTCCTGAGTCCTCTCTGCTTCCACAGAGCTGCAGGACTTTATTTTGCAGTAAAAAATGAACCCACAGTGAGTGAAACTGTGACAGCAGCAGAAACACCTGGAGGATGAGTTAGAGTGAGAGGCTTTTCTTGTCTGAGCTCCAGCAGCGACGTATAAACTCACAGGCTGCTGTCGGTCAGTTGTGTGAAACAGTCGTGTTATTTAAATTCCTGTCATCTGAAGCTGTGAGGGTCACGTGGGCTGATCCCCACAACCAGCGTCGATCTAAAACCAGCCTGAACAATCACATCCTGCCGGGTGACGGCGAGGAAACAGAACAAAAAGCTGCACATTCGTTTTATTCTCTCTGGTCGAGCTTTCATCAGGCCGCTGAATTCATCATATGTTCCTTTTCGTTCCAAGTTAAACGCATGTTTAACCTCCGTTCTCCCTGCAGATGTGTGGCACGTCCGTGCGGTCGTGGCCGTCCTGGGGAAAGGCTTCTCAGAAGGCGCCTTCACCACCGTTTTCCTCTACACGACGGAGCTTTACCCCACGGTCATCAGGTCAGAGCCACATATTACCGCAGGTCACTTATCTCAGTTAAAATGTGATTGTTGTGAAGGTTGGAGTGTAAATTATCTACTGTAAAGGTCAGAGTGATTAACCTGTGGCCAACCGGTGCTGCTTATCCGTTAACCTTTAGAGGAAGAAGTGTTTGGATTGTTGAAGTGAAAAGTCCTGCCGCTGAGGTAGAACTACACAGGTTTAGTGTAGCTGAATTATTATTATTATTATTATTTTTATATGTGTGTCAGCAGGATGTTGTGGCTGCTGCAGCTGGAGCCGCTCTCGTCTGCTTTGTGTTCAGTTTTATCTACAGAGACAGTAAATATCTCTGACAGACAGCTGGATGGTTATGAGGAGAGGAAATGAAGTGTTGATGCACACGTCTGCTCTTGTTTCTGGTCTGAATCATTTTACTGAAACGTGAGCGGTTCAGAGGTTTGCTGGACCTGTTGAGACTAAAATCTCTGGTTTGATCTTTAACGTCTTTAAAAGCCTGTTCGGTTACCCAGTGAGTCAAACCTGCATCTTAAAGCAACGAAGGGTGTCAGAAAAGTGTAGTTGAGTGGAAAGTACAATGTTTTCCTCCAAAATGTCCTGTTGTTTATTATCTTATCGTCACGGCAGGTTAATGAGAGACTGGTTCTGCTGAACTGGGCTGAACTGCACAAAGCAGACAGAAGTTTAATATCTACAGTACGTAGAGCCGTGTCAGTGGTACGGTACCTGTGGTTTCCATTGTTGGTCACACCTGGAGGCTCTTGGAAATACGTTGCACAAAAGGTTTTTTAAATGTTTTTGTAAACGTAACAGATTAATTAAAGAAATTAGTGATTTATCGTCATTCTGCTGTTACGAGTGTAAACAGTTCCTACAGGCGACTGGTTTTCATGACGTTCTTACCGTTTGTTTCCAGGCAGAACGGTTTGGGCTACACCAACTTCATGAGCCGTCTGGGCGTGTCGGTGGCTCCTCTGGTCCTGATGCTGGACGACGTCTGGACCCTGCTGCCTCAGATCATCGTCTGCGGCGTGGCCTTGGTCTCCGGCCTCGTGGCCACGCTGCTCCCAGAGACGCTCAACGTGAGGCTGCCGGAGACCATCGACGACATCGAGGAGCCGAGGTCAGTGGACGAGCCCGCTAAAGCCACGGCGTGTCTGTAGAGTCACGCCGGCGCCATCTGGTGGCGGTTTGGACAATAACACATGAGGCCGCATCGTGATCGTACGCTCTGTAAAAAATAAAGGTTGGGATCAGCAACAGAACAGTTCCATCAAAGACAACTTTTAATGACATTCTGCTCAACCAACAAATGAGATTGCGATCTTAAATTATCACTCACTGACTGATTAACAGCATCAACACTCGTTTATAAGTTGATTACTCATAAAAAATAAAAAGCTGTTCCAATTAGCTTTTCCCTGTTACTTCAAAGGAATTAGTTTATGGAAGGTTTTAAGTTTAAAAAAAACTGTTTTTTTTTTGCTTTTTGTTCATGTCGCAGCTGTTCAAACATCGTTTAATTCAACAACAAACTTAACGGGGATCAACTTCTTTGGTTTTATTGTGAACGTACAGTTTTGAAATCTTGAAAACAAAAACAACAGATTAGAGTTTAAATCACACAGTTTTAAGTTGAGGCAATAATCAATACTGTAACGTCAATTCAACCCATTAAAATGTTTGAAAATTTAAGTTTTATCTAAAAAACAAACATATTTTTCACACACGATGTAAACCCTCTATGTGTACATTAAAACTCTTACCTCAGTATCTGCAGTCATTCTGATTTAAACTAAACATCCATGAATATATTTTCCAAGTTTTGTGTCTGAAAAAAAAGAAGAAAAAAAAAAGTGAAAATTTAAGTTCCATCACATGAAATGAAAAATGTGAAGCTAACAGTTTGTCTCAGGTCAAACGATGTCATAGAAACCAAACGAACCGAACCGTAGCTTCTGTCTGTGGGAAGCTTTGAGTGGCTTCAGCTCCGAGTCGATCCGTTTCTGTTTCGTTTCAGAACCAACTATGGCGCCTCTCAGAGCAAAGAACCTTTTGGTGATTTCCTGGAATCAAAGAGCGACACAAAAGAAGCACCTTGAGGAAACGTCCTGATGACCGAACAGCAAGCGTCCTGGCTGAGGGTTGGTACCGTCAACAGCCTCTAACAGACGTCCACAGCTTCATCTGGAACAGACTGAAGGAAGCAACTCGGTCCACTTCAGAGGGAAACCATCTCATTATTCCTCTGAACTGGTTTCTGGTTCGATTGTCTCTGTCTGAAACACTCCAACATTATAGTCTGCTATCACAGTGTTTAAATAGAATCGTGAGTGTGCAGCTGAATCATTTTAAGACAAACGAGCTTCATGTTTATGGAGAAAAAAAGCTAGAGATGAGTTTTGATGGTTTAATTAAAGACCATCGAGGGTTTAAACAGAACAATTCTGCTTCTCTGCTGCTTGTAAGAACATTCAGATAAAAATCTTTAAGCGTTTGTGTGATTTAAAAACCTCAAGATAGAAAAATACTGAAGGTCATTTGTTTGTAATATACAGACTAAATTAATCACTGGTTCAGCTGCAATCTTATTTATAACATTTATAAAGAATATTTTTGTGGCTTCTTAGACTTGACTGAATGTTGGAATAAACTGATTAAACACTGGGAAACATTCCTTTAAAATCTAATTTACTTATTTAGCAGGTTGGAAAAAAAAACAACAGAGGTGTTGCACGTGTATAAACAGGAAATATCAAAATAAAATGGTATAAAATACTAACAGTTAAAAGAGGATAGGATCTTTTTTTTTTTAAACTAAAAATAAATATTGAATATTAAGATGAAGACCGTTAGGAGCAGCCAACAGCCTTTTATAACGTGTACATGTGAGGTTTTTCTTGAAAATATCAATAAATATAAACCTGTACCTGACAGAGGAAAACTTTCTACAATAATAAAGTATTTATTTTTTCTGGTTTAGAAAACCTTAAAGTGCTTAAACCTGCTGGCAGCCAACACATCCCTGTAAGAACCGGTCAGAACCAAACCGATGTGTGCAATGTTCCAAGTTACAGTTAAAATAAAGTCTGTCAGGATATCAGACTAAACAACACGAGGACAAAAACATTAAAGTGCATTCAAACATGAGTGCAATTTAAGACATCAGTGTTTTTACATAAAGCATGAAGCCGAGAGTTTTAATGTGCCGCTGTCTGCTGCTACTGGAAAAAAGCTTCTTTTTCTTTTATTCATGCAGCTTATGATGCAACATTTGAAGCATTTTCAGAGCGTATCAGTCTGAACGTGACTCCAATTTGTCTTTTTTAAGTTTTTTCTTTTTTCCAGAATCTACTTACTTAAACTTGTTACTTAAACTTAAACCAGTTCTAATTTCAGCAGTAATCATCTGTTAGCTTGTTGGCTTTATCTACAAACAGAAGTGCACCGAGTGTCTCAGCGAGCTCACAGCATCAGTTAGTGATTCACAGAGTGTTCCTGAGAAACTGCAGAAGTCATGGTCACTCAAACACCTTACAATCCATCCATCATCTCTACACCTTAATCCTCACTATGGGGGGCTGGAGTCTATCCCAGCTGACTCAGGGTGAAGGCAGGTTCACCTGGACAGGTAACCAGTCTATCACAGGGCTACACTTAGAGACGGACAACCAAGCACACTCACATTCACACCTACGGACAATTTACAATCACCAATTAACCTCAGCATGTTTCTGGACTGTGGGAGGAAGCCGGAGAACCCGGAGAGAACCCACGCTGCACGGGGAGAACATGGAGACTCCACGCAGGAAGATCCCGGGTGTCCTCACCGGGACGCCAACCGGCGACCTTCTAGCTGTGAGGCCACGGTGCTAACCACTGTGCAGCCCCCCTTCGAATCCATCCACTCACAATGAAGTCTCACATCAGACAAAGATCTTATTTCATGTGTTACTACATGTAGTCATGTTTCCGGCTGTCTTTTAAGAACCATCACCAAATTCACTGCCCAGTTTTTTAAACTCAGTGTAAACAATTTTCAACAATTTCCCTGAGGTTTGCATCAATAAAGTTCTATTGTCTTCTATTCTATTCTAAGCTCAGTTATTTGCGTCACCATAGAAACGCCGTGCATGCGTCGTTAGCAGGAATGAAGCGTAGCTGCAGCGAAGCCTCCATTAGCTGATTGGTATCAGCCGCTGACCTGCAGCCAGTCACAGCCATGACGGTGTAACCTCACCCTTCTCATTACGCTGATGTGCTCGTACCAGCCAGGCTGCTGCTACTGCCGGCTGGTTTTAAGGATCTCAAGTCTCAGAATCCTGCTGCTGCTGCTCAGATTCTTTAAGATCTCCATTTAGAAGCATTTCTGGTTGAATCTGTGTTAAAGTGCCTCTGACGTGTTGGTGCAGGAATAACAGCTGTCCAGAACTAAGTAACAATCATCTCACATCTGTCAGATTTTCCTTCCGTGCAAACGTACGGTATCAAGTAAAACGGGTCAAATCTGAGCTCATGGGTGAGTTTTTGAGTTTCTTAAAGAAGGTGGAGTGGTGTCCATTCTCTCTGTGGAGCAGCGTTTGACTGGTTGAATCATGTTTTAGAATATCTGAAGCACTTTGAGCTGGAGAACCAGACTTTTTCTTTGAGCCCAGTAACAATGATAGAACTCTTTTGGGCGTGGTTTCACCTTTAGTACCGGCTCCACGATGGCCATGAATGCAACAAGCATCATTTCAATATTTTTTTTCTCTGACTGGTGCCTCTCCACATTGTAAAGCTCCTGTTGGTGCCAGTCACTGGAAAAAACAAGAAATATTGACATTTTTGACCAGATTTGCGCCATCATATGACTGGTTTGTGTTATTCTATCACAGTTCACCACGTGGACACATCAGTGAGCCTGCAACATGTCAGGACTCCAGTGACTTTATTTTCCAAGTCATGGCTCTTCAAACATTGATCCACAGATCGGTGGAAGAAAACGGGACTCCACCTTCTTTAAGAAGTTTGGCCTCAGATTTTACACACAGTCATCATCAGTATTCACCACTTAAAAATCAAAAGCATCTGTCAACCTGAGGACACTCAGACGCGGGACATCCAACGACTGGATGTGGAATGATCTCCTAAAGTCTCGTCTCCACGGTTTCAGCCACCGTGTCCACAGTGGGCCTCCTGCTCTCCTTCTGGCCCGGCTTCTGGCAGCAGGGCAGCGCCTGCAGCACCTCCTTCAGCCCTTTGGTCATGAATATGTAGAGGAAGGGGTCCACCAGAGGGCTGAGGTAGAGCAGCAGGTGGGACACCAGGCCCAGGTAGAGCACCGTCTCCCTGAAGTCCAGAGCCTCCAGGAGGACGCTGAGGACGAAGGGCGAGTAGAGGACCGTGTAGTTGGCCCAGATGGCGCCGATGCCCCACACCGTCCTCCTCCTCTCAGGGGTCGGGGGGTTGGACCGGGAGCAGATCAGAGCCCTCCAGGCGTCCACGGCGAAGAAGAGGAGGAAGGGGAAAGGGGCGAGCAGGGACACGGCGAACCAGAGGTTGTACCGCAGCACGGCGAGGGCCAGGATGCCGAAGGGGGCGGCCCACGCCACCAGGGCCACCACCGGGGACCTCCTGAGGCTGCTGCAGCAGCCGAGCCACTGCGGGTAGGCCACCAGGAGATGGCGCTCCTGAGCTATGAACAGCATGAGGGTGATGTTGGTGACGACCCCGAAATAGAAGATGAAGTCAGTGGGGCTGGAGGAGAACATGGAGCCATTCTCCATTTCCTGATTCACACGGGGGCGGCCAAAGAAGCTGATGATGTCAGACACCAGGAGGAACATGACGTGCATCGGAAGTTTACCGTCACCTGGACGCAGAGCAAACAGGAAGGGACATGACTGGACAAACATAGAGCATCATCATATTACACTACACAGTGTTTTACATGAGCTCAGAGCCTCTGACTGTAAACAGCATTTCATCTCATTAAAGTCAAAGACAGACGTTACGTGACAACATATTTACACACAAGCGCTACTTCTACAACTGCTCATACTTTATATATATGAGACCTGTTTGCCACTGACTTGTCACGTCTGGTTCTATCATTATTAATCACACGTCCTGCCATGTCCTGGTGTCTGATGCTGCTCATGTTAAAGCCACTGCTGATGTGAGGGTGATTTATAGTGATGCTGCACACAGTGTGGTGGTGAAACGATCCAAACAAAGACACAGAAGAAACGAGAAGTCATAACGTGTGACATCAACATACCCGGCGAGCTTTGCAAAGCCACATCAGCATAAGCCATTAAGCAGCGCTTTGATCATTTGGAGGTCAAAACGTGTCTGTGTGTCTAAAATTGTGGTTGAGCGTCATTGTCTGGATGTCTTGACGCATTTTCACCTGCAGGTCTCTGAACCGCTCCTCACCAGGACTCTAGCTGCCCACTCACAGCAGTGGAACGCTGCCGTCACAAGACAATATTTAAACATTTCTGACCTCCCAACAGAGTGCAGACAAACCTTTGGACAGATTCTTGAGGGTGTAAATAGCCAGTCCGATGGCGGGCAGCCCGATGCCGACGGTCAGCCAGCTGATCACGTTGGCCACCTGGACGGCGGCAGGTGTGGCGGTGGCGTTGCCTGTGAGGTTGCCAGTGACGCTGATGAGGTCGGGGCCAGTTGTTGTCGCTGGGTTGCTTTCAGCCATAAGAGGCCACACGGTGGCTATTTATGTGTTCAGCTGTTTAGATTAGCACCGAGGTCCCCAGAGTAATGTCCATCAGCTGATGCTGTGAGCGCAGGAGGTTGTAGTGGCCACGTTTCTCCCCTGTGGCCACAAAAACAGGAGCAAAACCATCAGACCGAAATAAGCGGCACACATTTGTACGAGCTCTAACTGTGAGCCAAGACCTTGATGGGTTTCTGCAGACAGATAGCAGAGAGCTCAGCTGATGTGTCGCTGCGTTCATCATGTAGTTTTTAAACACAACAACAAGCTCATATTGATTAACAGCAAACATGAGGGTCACTTGCAGACAAACGAGTCAAAGCAGGAGTCCTCCCTCTCAGCTGTCAGATTTTACCCGTCAAAACGTGGTTAAAAATAACACTTCTGGAAATGCTGTATTTATAGATTTGTGGCTCTGAACGTGGACGAAACGGCATCAAAGGGAATTATTCTGGGAGACTAATGTGAGTTTAAATGTGCTTCACGCTGCAGAAATGAAAGGTGGTGGTTGGATGAAGCTACAGCAGTCAGCGCCGGCCACCACGGAGCAGAGCAACATCAAAAAGATTTTATAGTGAACATGAAAAGTTCTGGGCCTCACTGGAGAACGGAGGGAGATTATTTTTGCATTATTTTTCAACACAGTCTCCTTGAACTTCACTCGGTCCATCAGTGTTTGAGCTCCACTGTCCCTGCACGCACGACTCCATCATCACTCTGAAAATAGCAACAACGCAAGCGTGACTTCAGTTGAAGAAGCAGGTAGAAGTCAGGTCGGGTGAGGGAGGTTCACGGGGCAGCAGAAGTTCAAGGCCACGTTTTACTGCTTCTGCCACCTGCTGTGTGGACGGACACGCTGTCTGCAACAGCAGCAGCCAGCTCCAAGCTTTGCTCTCAGACATTTTTGTGGACACGATATAAATCCTTATAGTCTACAGGTATGGCCCAAAATGGAAGTTGTGCTCTTTGTTTCCAGGTGAGACCTTTGCACTGACCGAACTAATCCAAATCAAAAGTCATGCTCTTTTAATTCTAGTTTGGTTTCCTGCAACCTGCGGCGAGACGTTCCTAACCAGCTAGCTGTTTGAACAGGTAATGCAGAGTCACCTGGAGCCACCTGGAGCCGCCTGGAGCCGCCTGGAGCCGCCTGCTGCTGGAAACAGGGTCAATAAAAACTACTTTGTGAGCTGGGACAGGTTCAAAATCTCAGGTGAGACTTTTCAGAAGGAGGCTGCAACACTAACTCTACAGCGCACATCATCCATCCATCATCTCTACACCTTCATCCTCACTGGGGGGCGGAGCCTATCCCAGCTGACTCAGGGTGAAGGCAGGTCCACCTGGACAGGTAACCAGTCTATCACAGGGCTACACTTAGAGACAGACAACCAAGCACACTCACATTCACACCTACGGACAATTTACAATCACCAATTAAGCTCAGCATGTTTCTGGACTGTGGGAGGAAGCCGGAGAACCCGGAGAGAACCCACGCTGCACGGGGAGAACATGGAGACTCCACGCAGAAAGATCACGGGTGTCCTCACCGGGACGTGAACCAGAGACCTTCTAGCTGTGAAGCCACGGTGCTAACCACTGTCCACCTTGGATCGTGGTCAATTTAACTTTTTTTTAACAAGAATTTACAAAAACAGTCTCATTCATGTCAACGTGAGAGCAGACGTCTGCAAAGCAATTAATTAAAAATATGAACTGAAAGTTGCATAACTTTGACTAAAACTACAGAACTGATCCTGTGTCAGAAAACATTGACGTGAAAAAGTCTTTCTGGTAAATCTTTGTCAGAATAAACAAATTAAAGTGATTTAATGTCAAAAAGCAACAAAAGAGAAATCAGCTTCCAACGGGGATGAATACATTTGTAGGCGGTGACTGTTAATATTTAAAAAACGTAATATTTCAGGTTTATCGTTGACTTTAACACGACAGAGAGCTTCAAATGTCAGAACAGATCTCTAGTGTCTTGTTATAGAACAACAGGCGCTTTAGCAGCTCTCACCATTTAAAGAACCCAGAGGTGTTACAAAAAACCTGCTAAAAAGAGATTGTGCCAGATGAAGTATATAAAAAACACACATCACAGCTTTTTAAAAATGCAACACCTAAAAAAACCCAACTGTTGTCTTACCTGTGATAAACGCTGAGTCACCTTCCCTCCACCAAAAACACCTCAGCTTGTTTTTAAAGACTGAAAAAAATAAAAGAAGACATGAAATGGTTCAAAATTAGTCTCCAGATGTCTCCGTTCCAGCTCCAGAGTTCAGGCGTCCCTCTGAGGAGGAACATGTAATTCCAGGTTTGTATATGATTCTGTGTGTGTGTGTGTGTGTGTGTGTGTGTGTGTGTGTGTGTGTGTGTGCATCATAATCCTCTCCAGGAAACCTTTTACTGCTGCAGCCTCCTTATCTGCACCCAGCTCAGCCGGCTGCTTTGAATGAGGCCTGGATGAGCTGAACATCCTCCGTCGGTTTACATGCATCCGTCTGTTTTGGCGATAATGTGGGAAACAAAGATTTGCATGAAAGACTGAAGTCGATGTATTGCGGGGAACTTTATCTCAACTTCATTCCTGCGTGTTTGCGTCGCCCCTTTTTAAAGGGGCGCCTCATTGATTTTACACTTGAATTTATGAAAGAGGACTTAAAATAACCCCGATGATGACGTAAAGTTGCATCATGTTTGACCATGAAGGACATAAAAAAGGGAAAAGCTACACGTCTGCCTCGAGGTTTGTTTTCAGCTATAAAAAGCTGAAATGTTCACACTGAGAACAGAATGTGGTGAATCTGACTCCAAATCATCACAGCGCATCTGATAAGTGGAGCCTGTGATCTTCAGCCCACATGTACATTTATGTTTCTCCACAGAGGGCAGCCGGCGACACACCGAGCCGGCCTCGAGGTCAGCCGAGCTGTTCCAGAACATACAAACTGAAAAAGGACTTTTCACGCTGCCAAACGTGCGTCACAGGTCGAGTCTGACGATCACTTGGGTCTCTCCTCCCGTCGCCACAACATGTGATCGTCTTCGGAGGCTTTTGTTGACTTTGACAATCTTTGTTTTTGGTACATCCTGTTATCTGAACGCTGAGGTCAGCAGAACGGCTGCTGCCAGGGACGGAATCAGCCAACCTCATCACAGCTGCTCATGTGATCAGTTATCTCTAACTTCTGTTCATGTCTCAGTCTTAGTCTCCTGCATGATACAGTTTAGCTGCTCTGATCGTGTATTTCAGCACATCTGTTGAACATACGTAGAACAAAGGCTGCTCGGACACACACCAGATCAAATGCACTTCAGGTGCGGCTGATGCTAAACTCTGCGTTTTGTGATAACCTGAGCAAACATGAGCGATGCTGATATGTTTCAAGTCGCGGCGTCTGTTTGGGGAATGAAGTAAAATGCAGAAGTTGGAGTTGAGAAACAAGCGTTACTAAGTCAAACAAGTGAACTTCCGAGTTCCCAGTCGCCGTCAAACACTATCAGGCAGGAAGGCTCGAACAAAAATACGTGTCATGGGAAATGTTGCTTTGGCCATTTTTGGAGCGCAACCCGTGCTGGAGGTCAGGAGGTCTTTCTGCTTTGACCTGAACCATCATTCGTCTTTCACGAGTCCTCCCACTTTGGTAGAAGGACCATGTTAAATGAGTAGATCATTCTTTAAATGTTACTGATCAGATTCTCCACTGTGCTTATCATAATGTAAATACTACTCCTGGTTCTATTATTAGTGCTGCTACTGTTGACGTCTCCCTGTTGCTGCAGCACTATATCGTCCACAACATTAAAACCAAGTGACTGATTTGGTTTCACCACCAGAACAGCTCTGACCCACTGAGTCCTGGACTCCACAGACTGTGAAGGTGTCCTGTGGTTTCAAGACATTTCCAGAATGTCCAGAAATTGGGATTTGGAGCCTCCATGAATCAAACTTATATTTCCAGCACATCCCACAGACGCTCAATCTGATTCGGAATCAGATCTGGGACATGTGGAGGTCTCCAAGTCCTCGTCATGCTCCTCAAACCATTTCACACCACACCTCCTTTCACACACTCACCGCTGAGCCTTGAGTGCTCGTGACCCTGATGCCAGGTCGGCTGCTGTGTTTCCGCTGTTTGTAACCAGGGACGTCCAGAACGAGTTTCTCTTTGCTCCCGGTCCAGTCTAAACACACCAGACACCATTTCCTCGATAAGCTGCCCCTTGCTGTGCCACCAGGGGAGGTGGGCACATCCAGCTGGCAGGCAGAGAGCATTGTGGGAGATTAGCTAGTAGAGGAGCACCACGACAGAGACTTCTAGAAGGTTTAGTGACATCAGGCAAGCAAAGACAGTTAAACTAAGGCAGTACCTGAGTAACACTTTGTGGCTGGTTGATTGGTCACATTAACAGGTGAAAACAGGTTAAAATATAGCACCAGGCAAAGGTTTGTCACTTCTTTGGCCCCAGTATTACTCACACCAGAACTTTACACTCACAAAAGCAGCTTTTCTACTTACATGTAGAACAGTAAACAGTCATTGGTGGTGATTAACAGTTAGCAGTGAATATGCTAGCGAATAGCAGCGTTAGTAGCGAAGTCGACGGTAGTGAAACTCCATCTGCGCTTGTTGTTAAATATTTTCCCGCTACAGTCCCACATATCGGCCCAATTTGCAGCAAATTTTTTCAGGCAGCAGCGTGACGGGTCGGTACTCTGGTATGACGCTGGAGAGAACGCTGTATGCAGTTATTATTATTGTTATTATTATTATTATTATTACTCTCATTATTATTACTATTATTATTATAGTTGTTATCATTATTGTTACTATTTGCATAATTATGTCATGACTGAATCTCTTGTCCACATGCAGGGATTCCCACTGATAGAAAATCAGAATGAATGCAACAGAAAGTCGCCGTGTAGCGGAGCCTCTGTACCGGGCCGCAGGGTGGATGGGATCAAAGCAGCAGACCGGTACAGCGGGCTGCGGTGTTGAAAGGGTTAATTAGTTTTGTGAGAGAGGAGAGAAGTGAGAAAGAGGAGAGACGTGAGGAGACGAGAGGAGAGACGTGAGCGAGAAAAGAGAAGTGAACGAGAGGAGCGTTGTTTGCACAACCACAATGTAACGTTTGCTGAACGTAGACAAGAGAAACTGAAACCTAAGTATCGGTTCCATGGTGTAAGTACTGAGCCGATACCAACGTGGTAGCGATGCTTTGGATCAGTCCGCCCACCACCAGACCTGCTGGGACCCATCCAGCCTGTCTCGTCCTGTCACATCTTCATGCTGCTCATTGTTCCTGCTTCAACACTTCCAGGTCTGACTGTTCACCTGCCGCCGGACTCTGACTCCTCTACAGGAGCGATCCCATCACCAGCTCAGCAGTGGTGTTCATGCAGCTGATGGGTGTACGATGAAGCTCACATCATTTAAAAACTGTGATGTCAGCGATGAAATGGTTGAAAAGTCAGAGTTTAAAGATGTTTCCAACATTTAAAGCTACATGGAGCACTGGACCTTCAGAGGAAGGCTGCCTGCCAGCAAACATCAGTGACAGCCGGTTACAGCTTCCTGAGTGTTTATACAGAAGAAAACGTGACGCATGTGTTCGGCCTGAAGAGCAGCATGTTGGTAGGAACACGTGATGTCAACAGAAATCTCCACCAGGCGGCTTTAAGCTCTACTTTATCTACAGTTACTCTAAGTCTGAAAAAATCTGATGACTCCAAGTGAAAACCCAAAGTTGGGAAACACTTTAAACCGCCCCCGGGATGCTGGTTTGTAATCTTAAGCACTTTGTAATCTGGAGAATGTGATAGCGGACTGAGTGTGGCATCCGGCTGCTCGAGGACCGAAGGTGTCAGCTTCGGCGTTTGACAGCTGAATCGCTGAACGCCGTTTCCTGTGGCGACGTTAAATAGATGAATCCAGAGACGGCCCCCAAGGTACCCTTGAGCAAGACCCTGAACCCGGACTGAACCAGAGGAGCCAGACTGAGGCTGGACTGGGCAGCTGTCAGCTCTGAGTGCGGCTTGAGGAAAGCGAGTCGGGATGTTGAATCCAAACTTCCTGGATTAAAGGGAGACTGAAGAAAACTTTGTCCGCTGAAGAGCGTAGATTCACAGCTGTCTGTCTGGTCCACGGTGTCGCTCAGTCACTCGGACGTTTCCTGGAACATAGAGTACATAGCAGACTAAATATACACCTGCAAATATACATCAGCAATCCATCAGTATGGATGACAATTAGGACCATATGGAAAATTAATCACATTTGAGCTGCGAAAGTCAGGGTCACTCCGGCGAACCTGCAAACAGATAGCAGGATATTTAGGTTACTGTCACCTCTTACCATACATTTTGTTTAATTAGCACATATTCTCATCTTGGGATGGACAAATTAATGTGAACTTAGATCCTGTCCAGCGGTGAGTGGGGATATTATGGAACAGCGATTGTTTACAGGCATGAACTGGCGAGAACTCTGACTTTCTGATATCTGATATTTAATAAAAGCCCAATATTAGTTTAATTTGTCGGATGTAATCGCGCCGTCGCGGTGAATAATGAATCAACCGCATGCGAAAAATTTCTCTGACAGCGCTCATACTGTGCCGATGAATGGCGAGGACGTCGGCCATTCACGTAAGAGAACATATGAAAGGGTCGCCCCCGAGCCGCGAGAGGAACTTGGGAATCCGTTGGGCCCCCCTCGGCTCCTTTCAGGCCGCCTTTACAAGCGATGTGTTCGGGTCATGCTACAGTTGACCTGCGAGCGGCAGGATGCTCGGAGATACTGTGAGCTCAGCTATTGTTCCTGCGAGGGGGCCCAGGCATGCTGCTGTGCATCATGGGAAGAACAGCATGGTTCTGGTGGCGCTGTGGTCGGCGTGACCTGCTGGCAAAATAAATCCTGCAGATTAAATGTCCTGAAATGTGCTTTTCAAAGCATTAAAAAAAGAAAAGGGTCTATTATTTTTCGGTAATGCCGTTTTCTCAGACTCATACGTCTTAAAGTTGCTTTTCTAGTCTCAGGACTATTGATGCAGGATATTTATGTGCCGGCGAAGAGGCAGCAGCTCTACAGCCTCTGCACTTTGTAAAGTCAACCAGTCTGTGGAAATGAAGAAATACGGTCAAGAAGAAGAAGAACTGTTCATTAACATACCACAGGTTTCACTAGAAAGTCATCAAAAAGTGTGTTTGTATGATTACAGCAGGGAAATAGTGAGAATATCTAGCATACTGTTGACGTATTGCTTCAAGTTGTTCATAAATATTATATTAAAAAGCACATGGGGGCCTGAAAATGAGCATTTCTTTATTTAATTATCCACTGGTAGTGTTTTGGATGTATGTTTTCCTGTTCGTATTGCTCTGTGAAATAATATTAGCATTAACCGTGAGGTCCGAGGTTCACTTATCGGGGTTTTTCCAAAGCTTTCCGCTGCATCTCGCCAGCGCTGCTTCGGCTCCCGTGTCCTGCTGTGAACTCTGTTGACTCGATAGCAGGTGGTTGTATAAGCCTACGGGGGGAAATTCAAAACCTTGGCTCTGTTCAAAGATGGTTTTCCCTCCAAACAAACTCTGTCTGCAGATGAAGAACAGGAGATGCAGCTGAAACGTCCGGACCGGGCAGCAGATAGACCTGTGGATGAGACTTTTACCCTATTTATTGTTGTTATTGCACTTCCTGTTGTAGAAAAATGTGATAAGTGACTGTAGCCTTGTTTGGTGTGTACAGTTCAGAGGAATGATGAGCAGCAGCTAATCTGGGGATAAAACATATCATCATCAACGTAATAAAAGCTCACCCTGTTTATCTGGATGAATGTTAATGACAAGCAGCAGCTGCTCATGGAGCGACATTTTGTTTAATATTAAGTGAATAAATAAATACTTCAATAAACAGATATCACTGTGAAATCAATCGGTATGGCTATGAAATAAGAATAACAGGCGACAAGTAGAAGATTTAAAGAAGGATTTTAAAAAAAAAAGGTCAAATCTACAATATCAGAGACTTTATATAGTATTTTTTTTTTTTTAATATTGTTTTTTAGACAGACGTACAGCTTGTGCAGAATGTGAAAATTATTTCCTAAGTAGTCCTTTGAATTTATTTTTTTCTAAATAAAAACATATTTAACTCTTACGTTTATTGGCTCATTTATTTATTTCAAGGTTTATTTCTGTCTTATTATCTTCTAAATCTCTTTTCTGTTCTATTTTATGTAATATTATTTGTCTAGTATATATATTTCTTTAAATTACGGTTTGCTGAGTGTGTTTTGTGTAAGTTAATGCAGCAACACTAGAATTTCTCATCAACCAAAGCATCTGTGCAGCTGGCTCGCTGTAGAAGAGCAAAACATTTATTCAGGATGTTAATTCAGCTGAGCAGGAGTTTCAAGGATGAGCAAAATATTTGTCCAGTCATGTAAAATCTTTTTTAACAATAAAACCTATTTATCTAATTATTTCATTTATTTATTTGAGGAATTATTTCTATTTTGTGTCTCATCTAGCTAAATATTGATCAATTTATAGTAAATTAATAAAAAAAATAATTCTGTCATTTAAGTGAGACAACTGTATAAGTTGTGCAGAAACGTCCAAAGAAAATAAAAATAAATAAATTTTACATCTGTATTTATTGATTCAATCATGTATTTAAGGATTTCAGAGACATATTTATTCTCCTCAGAGGAATATTTATCATGTATTTGTCCAGTAATTGTGTAAAATCTTAAAAAGTAGTCCTTTGAAAAAAGTCTTTTTGAAAGTGAAGCCTCTTTATTTAACCATTTAATTCATGTGCCTCTGGAATTATTTCTGTTTACATCTGATCCATTTTACACGTATTGAATTAATTTTAAAAACCTGTTCTTGAAGTGAGACAACACTACGGACTGTGCAGGAAGGTCCGAAATCTCAAAGAATTACACATATATCTGTATTTACTGGTTCAATCGTGTGTTTCAGGCTTTCAGAGCCACATCTGTTCATCTCATGAGACATTTATTCATCTTTGTAGCTTCAGATGTATTTAATATGAACTCAGGCTGCATTCCTCACATGTTGGGGGAGACTCTGTGGTTTAAAACCGTAAACTGTGGCATTATTTGCTGTTTTGCTCTCATGCATGTGCAGCCAGTTTGAACGCAGCGCGGGAACGTTGGACTCTACCATTAAGGCAGACCTGCGGTGTTTCCACACTGCGGCCATAAATGCGTAAAAGACGCGCGTAATTGCTGATATCTGATCATAATTGGAAGGAAACCGGTTTATTCATGAGGTTGCATCTGCACATTAATGGAAGGGTTTATTCTAACGGAGCGACTCCGTGCCTATGTGCGTGTTTCACCTTGACTCGCCGCCGCCGCCGCCGCTGCAGTACCGGCCGCCGCCGCCGCCGCCGCTGCGCTTCGGGAGCTGCTCTCCATTAGCGGCTCATGCAGCAGCAGCAGCAGCAGCAGGGAGGGATGTGTTGTATCATCCCGGCAGCCCGACACACGCTCAGTCCTTCAGTCCTGCGGCTCCATCATGGCTCTCAACATCCCCGGAGTGAGCGTCATGATGCTCTTCTACCTGCTGGTGCTCGGCATCGGCATCTGGGCCTCCATCAAGTCCAAGAAGGAGGCCAAGAAGGGCCACGGGGACAAAACGGAGATGGCTCTGCTGGGCAACCGGGGCATTAACCTGGTGGTCGGCATCTTCACCATGACAGGCGAGTAACTGCGCTAATGAGCCAAGGACAACAGGGACTCGCTGCTCTCCGTGTTTTCTGTGTGTGGGGGTGATTTTCACCGTCTGCTGCTGCGGTTTTCTGTTCCACATATTCAGATTTTGAGCGATTTGCGAATTATGCAACGCGATTTCTCGGCTCGGAATCTCATTTGTTCTCAAATAAAATTAAATAATATGCGCTAAAAATGAGAGATGCACGTGTTTCTGGGGCGGTTTTGTTCTCCTTTTGACCAATCCCGAGGTGCCAAATTACGCATTTTGAGCCAACCAGAGTCCATATTCATGTTCTAATTGGCTTTTATCCGCGTTATGTTTTTTTTAAAACCATTTTATAATAATGCCTCGTCACGTGACGCCCCAACATGGGCGCTTTAAAATAATTGGTCATTAAATTTACAGTTATTTCCACCAGCCCCATTTAAATTTAATCTGCTATTAAAGTTACAGTAGACAGGCTGGTTTGTGTTCACAGATCAGGTTGCAGCAGCAGCAGCTTCCTCCCTTCCTGCTCTGTGTGTGAATCACTGTATGTATGTAATGTGTGTGTCATGCAGCTACGTGGGTTGGAGGTGGCTTCATCGTGGGCACGGCGGAGGCAGTGTACAACCCGTCCATGGGCCTGATCTGGGCCGTGATGCCCATAGCTGCCACCATGTGCTTCATCATCGGTGAGGCTTTTAAAATAATTACCGGTGGAGCTGAAGAGCACTTCAGGGTCACCGCTCTCTGTTCATACTGTGGCACATTCAAGAAAACAGGCGAGCTCGGACGGATTTAGAGAAGAACAAGGATTCTGCTGCTTGTAATTTCCCATTTTTTTTACAACAGCCTCTTCTGACACCATGAGTAATGAGTGTCCTCTGACAGGCGGACACATGGCTGGAGTCAGACACAAGGACAGCAGCCAGACATCATGCCAGCACTGAATTAAAGTGTACCATAACTCATATAGAACCACCAAGACAAGGACGAGGCTGCTAGGAGCCATATAGCTGCTGCAGCGCGCTAATCTCCATCTGAAATCAGATTTTTATCCAGCCTGCCGTGAGAGCAGCTGGACAGTAAAGACCCTCGACTGGAAAACAGATGTTGTAGCCCAACAACAGCACTAATGAAAGACGTCAAGGTGATTTTACAGTCCTCTGGTGTCTGACTCCGACGCTGGAAAGCTGCCAGTTTACAGTAGATTCTTAACCGCAGTCTGGTAAAAATTATGTTTCGGTACCTCGTCCATATGGATTTTTAATGAGCACAACAAGCAGCGAACGCATACGCCGAGTATCCACCCTGAAACCGCAGCAGAACTACGACAGGCGAGGTTTCAACACTCAGACCTGCAGGACTAATCCTGTCAGGCTGCAGATTGGAGCGTTTTCTATCATTACTCTTCTTCAGAATCGATTTCCGGCTCCAACATGTCCGACTAAATCACTCCAGCATTACAGCTGTGTAACCTAAAGTAGTTTGAGCCGAGCTGTAGGTGAGCTGGTGTGCTCGAGAGGCAGAGGAGCTCACAGTCAAGATAAGCCTTCAGTGATCCCACAGTGGGGTAATTTGCAGTTAAAGCAGCAACGAGGATGCTGCAAACATGTAGGGAACATGAGTAGAACGTAAAGAGAACATTCTTCCGTGTGCAGAGTCCTCTGGTTGTGGACCATACGGGCATTGCACACGACTTTAAGTTAGAAATACAATGACGCTGCACATTTCTCTGCCCAGTAAACGGAGGCATAGGAGCTGTTTTCAGCACAAAGGGATTGTTTTAATGGAAAAACTCAGAAATGTGTCACTTTGAGACACAGGAAGGAGTTATTGGAGAGCGACTTCAAGCTCAGTCGAGGAGTTTCTGTCGCTGACATTCAAGCGGGCTGTAAATAGTTTCCTTCAGCAATAGCTGGATGGTTGTAGCCTTAATTAAAATCATTTATCCTCCGCGTTGTCGCCGACTTAGGGGGCTTCGTGCTCAGCTTGTCAGGCTTTGTGCTGCTCTGTCAGCCTTTAATTTACCTCAAAGCGCAGCTCGTTTTGAACAGAAATCAGTCACTCATTGTAGAGAAACTCTCTGTTACTATTGTTCTCGCTGCATGTTCGCTGGAGATCAGGATTATTACTTCTCCTTCTCCTGAAACTGCATGAAGGTCTCCTGGGAAACGTAGGAATTCGTTATAGGAAGGTGAGGCGGGAGATGATGTCTTCTTCCCATACAGCACCACGTACTGTAAATGTTCCCCAGAGTTTTACTGAACTTCACAGAACGTCAAAGCCAAGAGTCTGAACAGATGCCTGAGGGTGAACTTCAGCATTCGGGGTTTTATGATGGTTTTTTTTTTTGATGGAAGGAAACATAACAGGTTGCACAAGTTTCCTTATTTGTGCAGATTAGCAGAGAAAAACAGCATTCCTTCTCCACGTGAAAGCCACATGAGAAACAAAAGATTGATCCTGTTAAAGCCTCCTGAATGCACACCCACACTTCTTTTCTTTTACTGTTACTGTACATTTGAAAGGTTTTTTTTTTTTCCAGTCACCAGCCTGTAATTTTAACATTTAATGAGATAAATCAGTGTTTAATCGACTCTAATGAGCATTTTGCTGCAGAACATCCTCATTATCACACCTGAAGGGAGAACAGTGAAATCAGACGTCTCATTGAAGTGTTTTCTAACTCAGAGCCTGAGCAACGCCTCGGGGAGCAGTATATTTAGCACACAGGTCTAAATCTTTCTTCTGTCTTTGAGGTGGCCTCTTCTTCGCCGAGCCCATGAGGAACAACAAATACGTGACCATGATGGATCCTTTCCAGATCAAATACGGAAAAGTACCGACAGCCGCTCTGTCGCTGGCTTCGCTTGTATCGGAGATTATGTGGGTGACAGGGACACTCATAGGATTAGGTAAGAATGTTTCTATATGCAACACCTCCAGTGAGCGAGTGTGTGTCTGTGATCCTGGTTGATCCCGGCAGCGGAGCAGCTGTTGATCGCAGCTCTTTGCCGAGGCGCTGAGTGAAACACAAGCCTTTGTCTATACTGTACGGCCGGTCTGAAATAGCTCCATCGGGGGAGCGAGGGCTTAAATCACACCAACAACCCGCAGCGGGTGACGGCTCTCAGACGTATATGAGGGTAAACAAACTGGCTGCATGGTCACAGTCAGCCGCCGCCGAGGCCTCTTATCGCTTCAGACTTAGTCTAGCCTACATGTGCAGCTCCTGGACTGTACTTTAAAATGCTGTTTTGTGCTGCTTTCAGCTTTCTAAGTGAAATACAAGCTGTCGTTTAGTTGTGTGCAGCAGCAGCATCACTACACACTCCTTTTATGTTTCTGCTCCACCTCAGACTGCCTCACAACAATGTGCACATGAAAGAGTTTGTCACTGAAACGTCCACATAAGAGCAGCTTCTGAGGCTTTACATCCAGGCAGCGATGCACCACGCTACATTTTTAATGACATGACATGCACATAATCAGAGGAAGCATCAGCCGCTCTGCACAAATGTTCACATCCAGTGGACAAAATGAGAAAACTACTCGACATTTTCAAACCAAACTCTAAACACATCTGAACGTGATGCTACTTTTTGTCTCGATGTTTCATTTTAAAGACTTTATCTGTAGAAACTCATTCCTTTATACACGTCCGTCTTAATTTCTGTGAGTCAGACAATCCGACCAATCTCTGGTCAGGTGTCTGGAGGTGTGTGTATAAGGCACTAATGTGTGTGTTTGACAGGCGTTACCATGAGCGTGATCCTGGACCTGTCCTACACGGTGAGCATCTGGATCTCCGCCGCCGTCGCCATCACCTACACCCTGCTGGGAGGCCTCTACTCGGTGGCCTACACGGACATCATCCAGCTCATCCTCATCTTCATCAGCCTGGTGGGTGTCTGCTCTTCCTCTTTCCTTGTTTCACTCCATGACTGTCGTCCATAGTTCAACATTTTGGGAAATACAGTTTGTTTGTTTTTTGCTTTAGCCTAGCTTAGCATCAGGAATGAATGAAACAGCAACGTTAAAACTTGTGAACATGTCGTTCCTTGTTTGGAAAATCGTAAACAGAAATGTGAAAAACCAACCGTTTACAGCTGGACTTACATGCAGAGAAACAGTTGATTCTTCTGCCAACTATGCAGCATCTCCAACGACGTTACTGCCCCCAAGAAACCCTCCGTCAACCTCAAAACCCGCCGGCACGTTTGAAACGCGTGCTATCTCTTTTTGTTGTTTTTAATTCAAAATGACGCCATTTATCTGAAAAAGAAAAAACATTTTCTTGTGTGTGTATTTTTAACTTCCTGATGAACTAATTATCTGTAACGAGCCGATCTGTTGGTAGAATGAACCAAACAAAAAACAATCTGTGCTCGTTGCTGTGTTGTCCTGATTTATGGCGTTATCGCTGAGTCATGCTGCACGCTGTCATGTCTGAGCTCAGAGCTGCAGCGTCACACAGTGAATGAACGTCTGAAGGGTTCAACTGCAATTTGTCATTTTTAAATAGCTTCCAGGGTTAACTAGCGAGCTTCGGAGGCGCATTTTTAAGCTCTAGAGATCCTCACTGGGCCTTTGTGTTTATGCTAAGCTAGGCTAATTGCCCACATACTTAGACTGTGTAACTGACAATTTTCTGTATTTTACAGATGAAAAGTTTGCAAATCAGTTGTGCTTTTACAGCCTTTTACAATCCTGTGTAAACATTAGCTTCTGATGGCTAACGGTGCGCTAACGTCGGGTGATATTTGCTGGTTTAGTTTACCGACAGTAAACTGTGTCTTCCACTTCTGCTGCAGTTGGAGGCAGCAGACGCTGTTTTCTCAGCTGCTGCCTGTGAAATGAGCCACTTCTCTGGCTGCTCTTCACTACATATACATGCATGTCCATAAATAACAGCACTCAATAATTCATGAAGCAGCAAACTGAGAATTCGGACACTCGGATATCAGCACCCTGAGCTGCAGAGAAACACGGCGGACATGTTGGCATCTATGAGGAAGCCGGACAGCTGAGTGAAGAATACGTTTAAATGAACTTTCCTGGTGTTTGCTGAATGTGAGCGCCTTGTGTTGCAGTGGCTGTGTGTCCCCTTCACCCTGATCAACCCGGCTGTCCTGGACATCACTGAGACGGCCTACAACAGAACCTACCAGTCTCCGTGGGTCGGCACTCTGGAGGCCGACAGAGCCTGGAGGTGGATTGATAACTTTCTGCTCCTGGTGAGTGCAAGAAAACCAGAAAATCTAATATCACAACGACATTAAATCTGATTTAGGACGAAGCTTGTTGGAGGATGACAACCAGGCGTCCTCGTCGTTCTATTAAATCAAGTTCCAGCGCAGACTGTGTCTTTGGCGTCTCTGAGCTTTTGCAGATGATGCCGTTTTGTCTTTGATCAGTACATTGTGATTCTTCTCTCAGGCTCTCGTGTTTGCACAGATTCTGCAGAAATGTGAATTCCTGCACTTGAGGTGGTTGCTAAAAAAGACAGCTGAACCACTCGTGACACTGTGTCCAAAGGTTTCGCTCGGTTTATTAATACGTTTTGTGTGGAGGAGATCTAAGGAGTATATTCCCAGCGTGCCTGAGAACTCCTCAGGAGGTGGAAGGTTTCAGGATATTCGAGCTGCTCCAGTTTTCAGCCTTTCGTTTGCCAAGAGATACAGCCCGCTGTGATGAAGTAACATCCCCAAGCGTCTTGTTTTTCTTACCTTTTGTTCCCGCTTTCCTTCCAAGGGTTTGGGAAACTTGGGTCTGCAGAACTTCCACCAGAGGACGCTGTCGGCCGCCTCCTCCACCACGGCCAAGATCACCTGCTTCGCCGCCGCGTTCATCGTACCCACGTTGGGAATCCCACCGATACTCCTGGGAGCAGCAGCTGCATCGACGAGTACGGTTCAGGAACAGAGATTTAAACGTTCATTAGACCACTGTGACCGCTGTTTTCTGCGGTTCTTGGTGGAACCACACTGAGTGTTTGTTCCTAATGTTGCATGGACGCTGTTCCGCTGATTCCAGGCCAGTTAGCAACAACTCTTTCGCTTTCAGTTTGGTTTCCTGTTTAGGTAAAGATGGCTGCTTCTTCTTGTCATTTGGCAGTCTTCTTCTCAAGACGTTGTTGAGTAATAATTTAGTTTCTGCTGACTTGGTAACTCAACGATAGTTTCAGCCATCTAGTGTGAATTTGAACATTTTTACAGTTTCCTTATATGTTTAAACAAACATTAACTGTGTGTGTTGAGTTATTATCAGACTCTGTGTCTTTTAGAAGATGCTGTGATTATTTAACCACTAAGATAAAACTTATCAGGTGGTCTAAGAACTGATTTCTAAAGCTTCACATCACTTCAGATTTTCCCTTTGGGGCTTAAATAGAAACGTTTCCATCCATTAGATGACTGAATGAGTCGTTACTGTGATCATCAGTCGCCTCATTCAGGACAAAAGAAGCATGTTGTGTTTGTTTGTCGTCACTGATGCGTGTTTCTTGTTCCTCAGACTGGAACCTGACCTCTTACGGTTCTCCGTCTCCTGTGGAACGTGGGGAGACGGGACTCATCCTGCCCATCGCCCTGCAGCACCTCACCCCCACCTACATCTCCATCATCGGCATCGGGGCGGTGGCGGCCGCCGTGATGTCCTCCACCGACTCGGCTTTACTGTCCGCGGCCTCCATCTTCACCTCCAACATCTACAAGAACATCCTGAGGACACAGGTGAGGAGGAGGAAGAGGTTTTACACGTTTATTTAATTGCTGAATAGAAGTTAAACTGCTGCTCACCCCGACGGTGGTTTGTCCTGCCGGCAGGCGTCCGAGCAGGAGATCCAGTGGGTGATCCGGGTCTCGGTGGTGGTGGTGGGCCTGGCCGGGACGTCTCTCACCTTCATGGACAACAGCGTCCTGATGATCTGGATGCTGCGCTCCGACCTCACCTACACCCTCATGCTACCTCAGCTCGTCTGCGTCCTCTTCTTCAGGATCTCCAACGGCTACGGGGCGGTGCTGGGCTGCACCGTCGGCATCCTGCTCAGGGTGCTGTGCGGCGAGCCGCTGCTCGGGATACCGCCCATTCTCAAATTCCCAGGATGCACTCTGGTGAAGGGCGTGTACGTCCAGCGCTCTCCCATCAGGACCATCTGCATGCTCTCTGCCGTGGCGGCCATCTTGCTGTTCTCCTACCTGGCGTCGGTTCTGTTCAACAGAGGCCTGATTCCTGAGAAGTGGGATGTTTTCAATGTAAAAGCTCAGTATTCAACACAAACACGGGGTGGCGCCAAATCCGACTTCAAGGACCAGGACTTGAAAGAACAAAACGAGAACGATGAAGTGTGCGAACCAATGCTAGAACTGACATGTTAAACCTCATTTGAAGTAACATTTTTATACATTTCACATTACTTTGTTATGTTAAAAAAGCAAAAAAACAAATAATGAGACACTTTTAATTATAGTACAGTATATTTTGAATTTTTTGTATATTTTTATATGCAGCATAAATGGAAGAACATCTCACCTATGCTCTTGGTTATAAGAGCTTAGCAGTTTCTCTGCAATTTTATGCAGCAGTGATGCTTTCAAGTGTTGTCGGATGAGACAATGGACCCCCGCCGCTCCGGCCAGACGCTCAGTTTGCAGGTTAGAGTTAGAGGTGCTGATGTTTGGTTGAATACTGAACCTTAATTTCAATATTTTGTCATCACAGAGAAGACGGAGGGCTTCTCAAAGCGTCACTACCACGTATTATATATAACAATATAGAAAACTTGATTGTAAACGATAAAATAATAACCTGTGGTGTGCAGTCTTTCCGCAACTTAAATGACTCATGTTAACGCAGGCTCAGCTCAACTGGAAAGCATGAACAAAAAAACAAATACAGTGAAATACGATGTGAGGATACGGATTAGGATCAGGACCAAAAAACACAAATAGGACCCACTTTCGACTGAATTCTCCTAAATGTCGAATCTTAAAAGATGCCTTCTAACACGGAGACTCTGGCAGCTGTGCTCATGAGGGAATCCGCCCACTCTGCTTCAGTCCTGCCTCCAGTTCAGGCTTCAGCGTTTCAGAACAGTAACGTATGTTGAAACCGACGCAGGACCAGTAGTTTGGTTCATACTGCCAACGTGCTGCACAACTGCCAAACACATGAATGTTAACCGACAGCCCACTGACCTGCTCTTTCATGCTTTGAAGGCCAATTTAATTATTCTGTACTCTGGCTTCAACAAAAACAGCCCACATGAAAGCAAAAGGCGCTTCGGTGAGCCTAAAATTTGCAATCACGTAGTTAATTTAAAATAAACCCACTGTTTCTGCCATTTACTTTCCTTCTTTTCTACACTCGGGCATTATTGTTGTGTTTTCTTTTTACTATTCTTTCAGATTTCTCGTCGAGGCTGTGGTCAGTGTGGTTTCTTGCACTCGGAATGCAGCAGCCGCTCAGTGATGTGTCTTTTTACAAGTGCTTTCTCACTTCTTTAGAAACTCACCAAGGATTATGTTAGACGTTAAAGGGAAGTTCTAGTATTTAATTAACCGGAAATTATAGTTTAAGGCACAAAAACAGCATTAGGATGGAGAGATGTCGTGATAGATGATGTTATTTGTAAAAAACGACATCATGACTACACGAGGACATCATTCTAACACAGTCGAGCTGCAGCTACAGACGCCCTGCGCTTGTATTTTGAGTTTAAAATGACAAAAACTAAGCAAAGCTGAGGGAATTTTTTCCCAAGTTTTCCTAAAATATCAGAGTGAAATATCTAGAATCTGGATGGATGTGAGGGTTGATTATCAGAGCGGCAACCATCTCTCTCCTGTAATGATCAATTGACCACGAATCCTGAAAAACCATCAGGATTTACGACTTTTCTTGGTGTCTGCATCCCAAAACTCTCTGATGTGATGACAGAAACAAGGACAAGAGGTTAAATGCTGGAACTTCCCTTTAAGCACTTGGACAATATTATAGATGTGCTGCTTAAAAAAAACAAAAAACAAACAAAAAAAAAAAACAGAACACTCTTCTCTACTGACTGCTTGTATAAATAATCACTTAATGGGTTACTGTTTAACTGAAATAATTAAGATGGCTTCAAATACAATGAATCTTGTGAATAATATGTCTGAAATGTAGCCGAACATGGATGTAAAGAAAAAAAAAGAAAACAATGTTAGAATTAAACACTTGGCTCCAGCCCAAGATGCTTCACCTGACTTCACGTGTCCTGCGAGCTTTGCTGTAACACGACACACAGAAATAACCGCGCCGTGCTCGATAATCCCACACGGGGCTGCGTGGCATGCCGGGACAATGACAGATGTCCGGACTGTCCCTCCCTGATGTCCGTGTCAGAGCCCAGGAGCCATATATCAGCGCGGGACTACATGGCATGAGGTGACATCTCGCTCCTGACTTGAGCGTGTGCCAACAGCTCTGGTGGAACAATCAGCCCACAGGACGCTCAGATAAAGGTCTTCTATAATAAGACCACGCCAGCAAGTGTTGCTGTCAGAAGGACACACGGCTGCTCGCTTTGTCCTCTCATGGATAAGTTGGCGATGAAGTTCAGAATGAGAAGCATGAAGCAGCAGATAGTGACGGTGATGTGCTGGATTAATGCAACATGCCAATACTCCTGCTGTCCACCTCCAGTGTCATAGAGGCTCCTCTGTCTGTGTTAGTTCACCTCAGCCTCTCTGCTGTTCAACCAGAAATCAAAGTCGAGCTGTTTTCCCCCGCGCTGAGCTGAGAGGTTTAATGTTTCATGATGTGTGGCTGATCGTCATAACAGATTGGACTGATTGAACAACGTGCTGCTTTGGTTCTGATGCCTGCCTCCGTCTGTGGTCACTCTGTGTTCTCCAGCCGCCCACCGCGCCGTCTGATTGGTTACCAGTCATAGCCTATAAAAACTGCAGGATCAATGTTTAAAAAAAAAAAGTTTCCTTTAGTTAAAATATGTAAAACATAAATAAACAAATGCATTTAAGCAGCGTGTTGTGTTGTTGTTCTAAATGGTTTTGATACTGCATATATCAGTCTCCAGGATCTGATCCGTCCTGTTTGTCTAAAACATCTGTTCTGGTTCTGAAAACAACACCTACTGATGGACCCATAGTTTGATTCAGTCTGTGTTGTGGAGCAGCGTCCCGCCCAAACTGCAGGATAAACGGGAAAAGCAAAATGTTGTGTTGATCTAATTCTTTTTGAGATTCTTATTGCAAACATATTGAACATATTAGTTTTAAAGATCAGCTGTAGGTCTTCCTGAGTGTCTAGTAAACACTTCTGGCTGTGAAAAAAACCCACATGCTGGTCAACTAATAGTTTAAAATCAGAACAAGAACACAAAAGTGATCAAATATAATCACGTATAAGCATCAGCTGTGGAGCTAAACAGTCCTGCAGCACTTTTCCTGCATAAAGTTTGAGTTTATGTAGAAAAAGCAACGTTAAGAGAAAGTGAAATGCTTTGGTCACAACACTAAACGCACAAATTCTTACTGCACCAGCAAATTGTTCCCAAACAAGCAGAAAATCTTTATAAAGTTTTTCTTATTTTTTTTCTTCTCTCATGTAAACTAATAAAATAGATCTTTCGTGGAGCAGTTTGAGCTGTTAGCAGAAACACGTGGGCTTCAGCGACCACAGGTTCTAATATCTCCATCCAGATAGTTTGATGTGATCTGCCTCATCTTATGTCTTCGGGGGGATTATTTTAGACGTGCCACATGCTTCAGCTAAACATGATGCTGCACCGGTTTTGCAGTTTATGCAGAAAATACTCACAGGTTGCTTGTAGTGACACCTGCTGGCCGACTGGTTGTACAACAGCAGCGGTCCTGTGAAGCGTTTCAAACATGCAGCGTTCACGCAGCAACATCAGCTCACACACAGTAAAACAACGTTCCATCCACAGTGACCCAACAGCAGCCAAGTGTTCTGGCATTAATCAGTTAAGTGTAGTAGAAGGACAGCAGGACACCTTCACCGTGATGCTGATTCAGAGATAAACCACATAAAGTAAGACGTAGTTGTTATGATCTCCTACCTGGAGTCTGTCTGCAGCTTCTTTTAGTAGATCCTCCTCTTCTTCTGGTTCCTACTGATCTCTGCTTGGAATAACTGATAAACTTCTTGGATTGTTGTATTTTTTTTGTAAAAGTTAAATATGTGGGAAATTAAATTGTGAAAAAAGAACTAAAGGAATGGCCAGAGTAAGTTAATTCACATCTGTGTCATTCAGTTTATTCTGTAAATTCAAGACTTATTTGTGAGTTGAAGGGATGATTAAACACTGAAGAATAAAACCTGCTGCCCTCCTCTCTGCAGGACGTCAGGACTGACTGAGGCAGCTCCAGGTGTTACTTCATCCTTTTCTTTGCCATTTTTAGTGACTTCTAAAGTACAATAACACAAGTTTATCACAATCATCACCTTTTGAAAGTGCTTTAAAAAAAAACAAAACAATAAAGTTGCATGCAAGCAGTTCAGATTTACAGCGACACAGCAGATGTTTTAAACCCTACATGCCTCTATGTGGTGCTACAAAACATCTGTTGATGTGTAGATGGAAGAAAAGAGTCAATTAGATTAAAGGATCTTGGGCATCACATGGTTTTAGTGAATTCAACCTGGTCAGCACTTGATGGAGCATTCAAAAACCAGCAAATGTAAAAGATTGTTTTATTATTAATTTAAGAGTAGAATGCACAGTACGAGCAGCTTGACATTCTGGGAACACAAAGATCTGTCACTCAACTGAGAGGAAAGGCTTTTTTCAAACAGCGGGCTGAGTTCCTCGACATCACGACAACAAACAACAACAAAAACAATATCCATATCCATGATGTGTACAGTCCAAATAAGTTCGGTCAGTTTACCCCGACAGCGTCCTCTCCTGTCCTCTAAATCCTTTATGGGAAAGCAGGAGCAGCACTGCTGGAGGTCACGAGGGGCCTGAAGGCGTCTCTGGATTCGGCTTGTTTGTGGGGTCTCGAACAGTTCCTTCGTACACCACCTTGTTCTTCAAGCCTTCCTGTATAAACCTCTGCTGCACACGTAGTTTAGCGTTGTTCATCCTGCAGTAGAACCTGGAGGAGGAGACAAGAGAGTGTTTCTGTTAGAAACACAACAAATTGGAGAGGGAACGAGCAAACGCTGAGAAAACCAGGTCAGGTCAATACGTCACAAAATGCAAGTAGAAGGCAATGGTCCATCAGACCTACCAGGACCCAAGCGTGGTGACCATAAAACCTGCAAATCCTACGTCGAAAGACCTCTTAACCCGACCTGAGGACAAGAAGACAGAGTGGTGTTCAGAGTTTAGATACACATGCACACGTAGCAGATAAATACCAGAGAACTAATGATTTTCTTCATTAAAGTTAGGTTCATATAACACAGAGTTATGCTAATGTTTAGAAACACCCAAAGGTTTTACACAAATGATTGTACTGTGATAACCTGTATAAAAATAAAATGATTTGGCATTTTCTGAGATCTATATTTTAGGTGCCAAGTGACACTTTAAATAGTGACAGACTCAAATAAGACTCACTGGTAGCCAGGAAGTAGAGCAGGCCAGCAGCCAGTGAGCCTCCAGCTCCATGCAGGATGGCCTCTCTGGCACATGGAGTTCTCTGGACATCCAGGATCCCCATCAACCTGAAACCCTGAAGATGAACAAACAGAAGTAGATGTTAGAGCCCCACAAAGACTCCTGACTTATTTCCTTTAGTCAGACTTATTTAACATCAAGCCTGTAGTGTACTTTGTAGGCCTGACGTAACACTGTGCGCATTAGGAACGATGCAACCACAACAATATTTTCCACTGAACAGGAATGTGTTGATGGCAGTTTTATGTGCATAACAACAATAAATCCTTAAATCGTGACACTAAATATGTCTTCATAATTGAGCACTGGATGTAAATAAATCCTGGTAATCACGGACTCATGCAGGTTGTGGTTTCAGCTCCACGTCACACTTGAATCCTAAACATCTGCAGCTTGATAAGTAAGGCCACGGAGACAGATTCATGTTCTACAGAAATCTCAGGTGTCTTGGCGGATATTTTCTAGGCCGAATTCTTAAGAATGATATACTGTTTAAGAAAATCTCTTCACTACTCCCTTTGATGTGAGTTTCGTGTTTGTTCGCCGGTTAACCTTTAAATATCACATTTTCGAGCGTCAGTCTGGTACGAGGCGACCATGACTGATGGAGGGTATCCATTCTCTAGCTAGCTGGCTTCACTGACTGATCAATTAAAATCTCAATCTGGTAACATTGCATATCTTTAGCTCACGGTAACTTCAAATATCGGTAATTCTTGTGAAGTTAAATGAGCCCAGAGTTTGTCATCTCTAAATAAACACACAACTCAGAAACAAACAAGTTTGTAATGTAGCTACAAGTCTGTTTTCCGTGTTACTCAGCTTTTAACGGTAAAATGACTGAAGTAAGACGGCGATGCTTTATCTAAAAACAAAAAATAAAAACCTGATTAAACAGTTTAACCATTGACTATCGTTCAGTGCAGTTGTTGACCTTCTGAAACCTGGAAGCTAGCAGGATGTTTCACTGTATTTCCTTTTTGAACGTAAATCTACATTAAATCTTTACCTTATCTCGACTCTGCTCCTCTTCTCCTGCCATCGTCTCTCCGTGTTTGTCTCCTTCTGTGAAGGTTAAACTCAATATATCTTAAAAAATAACCTATATAATCATTTTTCGTAAGTGCATTGCCCTTGCGCATGCGCATTACCTGCCGGATGGGTCCGTCCGGTATTTATCGCCGACTCTAAACGAGGCGATGAAAAAAGATGGTTCCCACGTACGCAGGAAAAATTATTTTACTGTTTTAGAAAAAGACATTTAAATAAAAGTTAAAATAGCACTGAATTATGTTTACTAGTTGC
>NW_007578781.1:54653-62923 GCF_000690725.1 Stegastes partitus
TCAAGTCCACAGCTTCACTCTAATTGACCATAACTTATATATACATATTTATTTGATGTTATTTTAATTTTTCTGTGCTTTCTTTCTTCACACTGTTGCGTGAGAGGCTCTTTGTCTTTGACAGTTAAATACAGTTGAACACTGTGTTGATTTATAGCAGATTCAACAAAATTTAAAATAGTTTCTTGATGTCCACGAATGCATTAAGTTCATATTTGCAAGACTCAAATTAAAGTCTACAGAAAAAACAAACAAATAAAACCTACTTTAATAACTTTTACTGACACATTTTCCCTGAAGTCAAACAAAAACCTGCATTATTATGTGATATGTATGACTCAGCTTTCATATAAAGATAAAAGTTTGGACAAATGTGCGATAAAGATCACAAATATGAGCATTTTACTCATTTAGCAGGAGAACAAAGTCGCTTGCACCTTACTGTCAGGGTCTCTGTGACATATTCTAACCGACCTCTGAAACCTTCCACCACCAGCGGCCTTCCAGCTGCCGTTCTGCCAGCTCGTCAACCAGACGGTGTCCCTGGAGAAGGAAGGCTGTCCGCGGTGCCACCCGGTGGAAACCACCATCTGCAGCGGCCACTGCATCACCAAGGTACAGAGGAGACGAAGCAAAGAGAGGAGAATGAAACGAGAGAGAAACCGGAGGAAGAACAGATTAATTTGGTGCCTTAATTGAAGAAACAGTTGGAGTATGAAATTAAGACACATTCAGTGGTTGAGCTTTAAAGTGAAGGTTCGTTTAATGAAACAGCACTGTGTGTAATTATTTCTGAATAATAAGAAAACAATTTAAACCTGCTCATAATGTGTGAGTCACTGCCTTAATTAACTCGTGTGTCTGTAGTTTTTTGGTGCATTTAGGTCACAATCTGTGATCATAACAAAATAAAACCTGCTTTAGTCTAGTAATAATAAAAGTCTAGTGCAGCAAAGAATAAGCAAGATGTAGTCTTTATCTGAGTCACTCTTTGTGTTTGTTAGATGAAAAGGAAAATGTAATAAAATGAGCTTTTTCATGACATCATGCTGTTTTCACACCTTTATAGGGTCATCACATGTTTTATTTCCATTTGTCCCGTGTTCAGGACTCCGTTACAGACGAGCAGCAGTTCAGTCTGTTTCATATCAGCAGGAAGAAACTAATCTGTGTGACAGAACCTCAGCCGCCTAAATGAGACGTGAATAAATGTCCATAAACACTCTGTACTGACTCTGAGGCCTTTTCACCGCAGTCTGTTTCATGTAACACAGCAGTTAAAGCCAAGCTGCTGCTGATATCAACAACAGCTCTTTAAAAAAAAACCCCGTTTCATGACAGTGTGACAACAAACCTGCATCACAAGCAGCAGGACTTGAACTGTGTGAAACGTGATTTGCTTTGTGGGTTTTGTTGGGTCATTTAGCTGCTTCCTGTTTTAAACAGAACTCTTTTGTGGACTTTGTGATTGTTTTCATCAGCTTCCTGCTCTAACGTCGTGTTGTTCTTGCTGCCCTCCAGGATCCTGTCATCAAGACTCTCTTCAGCAAAGTGTACCAACATGTGTGCACGTACCGGGACTTCTACCACAAGACCTTCGAGCTTCCTGACTGTCTGCCGGGCGTGGACCCCACCGTCACCTACCCGGTGGCTCTGAGCTGCCACTGCGGCGGATGCGCCATGGACACGTCCGACTGCACGTTTGAGAGCATGCAGCCCAACTCCTGCATGAAAGACGAACCTTTCTACTACTAGTCTGGACCAGCAGCCACTTCAATCACACTCAGACAGCGTAGAGGCAGTTCAAAGTGTTTCCTGTGTCTTGTGCAAATAAATGAAAGGATTAAATACACTAAATATAAAAGATCAATCTTGTTGCTCACTTTGTTTACCAACCTCCTCCAGCAGCCTGCAGGGGGCAGCAGCAGGACATACTAGAATGAACCACATGGTCACAACAACCTGAACTTTAAATCAACATGAACACAGGCTGCATACTGCTTTTTCTTTAAGACTTGGTTCAGGTGTGAATTAATGCGAATTAGTTCAATTTAAACAAGAGAAAGCTGACAAGGAGAACTGCAATAACTAACTGATTCTTCAATTGTCAGCTGCTGTACAGATATTGAGAGATTTTGGAGATGAACTTTCTTCTTTCTCATTTCTCTGACTTGAGTCTTCTCCTCTCTCATCTCCGCTGTCCTCTGTCCAGAAACAGAAATCAGTCTTCATGCCGTCTTGGAGGATGTTTCAAATCCTAGAAATGCATCTGGAGGAGAGAGAAGCTATGAGCAAGGATGTGTAAAGGTGTGACCTAAAAGAGGTTCCACACAGCTGGAATTTAAAAAAACAGAAAGAAAAGAAACATGTCAGCATATATATCACTCAATCTTAATGTCACTGCTGATTTGTATCACGTGTGTCCAAAAATAAAAATGTACATCAGCCGCATATAACATTGTGTCACACTGTGAATTCAATTATAAGTAATAATAATAATAATCTATGCTTTAAAGCTGTCATGAACACTGTTCTGCATGTCAGCAGGTTTCAGCAACACAACAGACATATTTAACTGATGCTCGTCTCCTCGACTCGGTTTCTTGGTTTCATGTAAGAAGTGAGAAGAGAAATCAAGAATCCAGAAGCTCAGCAATGAGCGGAGTGGGAGGATTAGAGGCCGGGTCAAAGAACAGTGGCAGCATGATGAACGGGAGGTAAAGCAGTGAGGAAGCAGGTGAAGGTTAGGAGACCACCTGGTGGGAAAACAGGGCAGGTGGAGGTGTTGGTGTCTGAAATGTCTGATGAGTAAACTCCAAAAGCACCACTTCTTTGTATCAGGGATGGATGAGAACACACCGCTATCGATGATAAAAAGCTGACAGCAGGAATGAATGAACGAAACGCTGACCACGCCCGGGACGGTTTGCTTCTGTGCAACCAGTTTAGTGAGGGTGTGTTCTCCATTTACTGTGTTTTATTGATTTCTCTTGAGCTGCAGTCGTAGTTTGTGATGTTCTTTTTGAGGTAGCACTGTTTTTATTATTATTATTATTATTGTTAGTAGTAGTAGTAGTAGTAGTAGTAGTAGTCGTATCATTATTAGTATTAGTATTATTATTATAAGTCAAGCGCTCAGGGTCGCTGTACAAAACTCCAAAAGTTAGCAATTCATTATTGGTATCTTCACTGAATGTTTTTCTTTATTTTTATCCTCAAGACAGACTTTCCTCCTCAAGTTTGTCCAGTTAAACACCTGAAGTATCTGTTCTCAGGTGAATCTGAATGAGTATGTGTTGTTATGTGTTGTGAGGTAATTCCGTGTTTCGTGTCCCATTACTGCAGCAGTCTGATGTTCAACATGTCGATTCCAACATCGGATGTGAAACTCCGTTCTCGCATTGAGTCTCTGAGCTCTCATGTCTCCCCGTGTCACCTGTTGTCGGCGTTTGTGTTTGAGGTGAGCGCTGGACTTTAACTTGAAACACGTCCCACCTCTCCGGTATCAGTCCTCTGTTGAAGAGGAGGGAAGTCAGGAAGGAGACGCCCAGTATGGTGGCAAAAGCCACCAGCATGCAGATGGTCCTGATGGGAGAATACTGGACGTAAACTCCGTCTTCCAGGGTGCATCCTGGGAAGTGGATGGCAGGCGGTAACGCTAGCAACGGCTCTCCGCACAAAAGCCTGAAGAAAAACCCGAGCAGGAAGCCCGAAGCGGCTCCATAGCCGTTGGAGATGTCGAAGAAGAGCACGCAGACCAGCTGCGGGAACATCAGGATGTAGGCGATTTCTCCGCCCAGCACCCAGAAGGCCATGACGCCGGTGTGCAGGAAGGTGAGCGACGTCCCGGCCAGCCCGAACAAGACCACAGCGATACGAATCACCCAGCGCATTTCGTTCTCTGACGCCTGCAACGACAGAAAGAAGATCGTAAGATGCAGCAAAGACAGTCAGACATGAGCTTGTACATCTTTTCAGACCTCCATCAATCTTCCTCCACATAAGAGGGGTTGGGTAGCAGGAGCAGGAGCAGGGCGTTTGGTGTCCCCCTGACCAGCAATGTTTTACAGCTCCTCCAGGGTAGTCCTCAGGCATTCCCAGGCCAGATGAGATATATAATCCCTCCAGTAAGTTCTGGGTCTATCCGAGAAGTCCTAGAGCAGTCTATTCCAGAACTCACATATCTCATATCTGGCCCAGGAACACCTCAGGACCCCAGGAGATAAGTCATCCCTCCAGTGAGTTCTGGGTCTGTTCCATGGTCTTCCCCCATTTGCCTGAATCCTCTCAGCTGCCTTCTTCTGACATGAAGGAGCAACGACTCTACCCCAGATCTTCAATCCCAGATCATACGTGTCCACAGGATGCAGAACCTCATCATCCCATTCATTGTCTATGGAGGCAGCTGTGCACTGCTTCCTCCTCAGCTACAGAAAGTTCAGGTCTAGCCTACTTGAAGAGCGCCACTGACTCTGGAAACTTTGAAACTAACCGTTATCGATCTAAAATAAAGGCAGATTCAGTCGGTTATTTATTGCCTCAGATGTTTTCAGAAGCACATTTTGCAGGTTGAAATCCAGGCAAAGAGACGTAAAGGTGTTCTTTTTGTAAACTATACAACACTGGACATTAAGGATGACATGTAGTGAAGCTGCTTTTGAATCCAGAATTTGGCCATATTGACTCTCAATTATTATGCCAGTTTAGAGAAACTGAAGATTTAAGACGGACTGAAGTGTTTAGACATGTTTCTGCCTCCTTTAGTTTACGCTGCTTGTTCTATACGCAGACTTCTACATGTGATGGTGTGAGCGGCCATACGTAACCTGATGTATGTTCTCTGTGAGTCTTTGTTACTCATCTTGCGGCTCACCTTGGTCCTCAGGATCTTCTTGTAGATGTTTGAGGAGAAGATGGAGGCTGAAGACAGCAGGGCGGAGTCGGTTGATGACATCACGGCGGCGGCCACGGCCCCGATGCCGACGACGGAGATGTACGGAGGGGTCAGGTGGGTCAGAGCGAGAGGCAGAATCAGACCTGTTTGACCTCGTTCAAACGGAGGCGGAGACCCGTACGAAGTCTGGTTCCAGTCTGAGAAGATCAGATGAGCCTCATGAGCTTCAAAGATTCATTCGATGGGTGGAGTTGACATGATGATGCTGGTCGTAGCCTCAGCTCAATATTTTGTGTTATTTAAACTCAACCAGCTGCTTCCAAAATCCAAATCCTGGTTCCAGTCTAACTGTGCTTTATTAACGCTACTGCTTTACCTGTGGATGCAGCCACTGCTCCGATGAGCACCGGAGGGATTCCAAACGTGGGGATGAGAAACGCTGCAGCGTAGCATCGAAGCTTCGCCGTGTCCGAGGAGGACGCCGACAACGTCCTCTGGTGGAAGTCCTGAAAACCCAGATCTCCTACACTCTGGGAGAAAGAAACACAAGGAAATCACTCAAATGATCCTTTTTGTGTTGAATAAAGCAAATGTTTCCAGCCTGTAAAGTGCACAGATCACAATAACAAAATGTACAGGCAGTAAAAATACACAAAAAAGAAGCAGACTTGACGTTAATTCTGTAGTGGTCAAGAAAAAAATACATTTCTGTTTGTAATTCTAGAAAAAATATTACAATTTTAAATTCCTATAACCACACATGAAAAATAAATCAGATATATCACTTCTGTGCTGGTTGAAATCAGAATTTAATCAAGTCAAGCTCTGAACCAGGTTACACTCAATGACACTCCATGCCTGGAAAGCTCTGATGTGTTTTTAGAAATTTGAGACATCTTTTTGCTCAGCAGTAGCTTTGTTATTATTATTAGTAGTAGTACTAGTAGTAGTAGTATTAATTTATTTATATTAGAATTTTCAAATAAAGCTTTCAACAGTTTCATAGAAATATTCACGAAAAAAATCACATTGACTGACGTTCACATAATTGAGTGTCTCAGTAATGCAGTGGTGACCGAGTGTTCTGCAGAGAATAAATAACTATAATAATGTCAGATTTCCCCTAAACTAGCAGCTCAGGGGTTAAGTTTAGTGTCCAGCCGTTTCCTCCTCACTTTAAATCAAGTTCCTTCCTGTGTGTGTGTTTCAGTCACCATTCTGCCTCTAGACGCTCACCAGCAGCAGAAAGACGTCGATCCACATCCAGGCCCTGTCTGTGGTCAGAGAGCCGACCCAGGGAGGCTGGAAGGTGTGGTTGAAGGAGGTGGTGGTGATGTCCACAGACGCTGGGCTCATGAAGAGGAAAGGGACGCAGAGCCACTGAACAAAGAGAAGGAGATGCATCAGATACACCGACAGGAGCTGTTTCTGCTGCTTTTCTTTGGCTCAGAAGGTCACTGGATGCTCTCTACCCACACTGGAGGACCTTCATGGCTCTGACTGCCTCAGGAGAGCCAACACCATCCTGAAGGACTCCTGCCACCAAGGCCACTTCCTGTTGGAGCTGCTGCCATCAGGCATCAGAACCAGGACTAATAGACTGACACACAGCTTCTCTCCAGCTGCTGTCAGAGCCACAGATGCCTCTGAATCATAATACATGCAATATCTGAATCTGAATCTCTTTAAAGCCAGCCAACAATTTTACATCCAAAGCGCAGCCTGTTTGTCTCATAGAGCACTAGGCCTCGGAAACGGTTGTGAAACGCTGAGCAAGAGACAAGGTGTTGTTCATGCAGGACGTGTCACAGCAGGTGTGACTGATGACGTCAGCGATGGCTCCGTTCTTCTCAGCGTCTCATTAAATCCTGAAGCAGCAGGAACTCAGAAGGAGCTCCACTAAATGGAACACAGTCATAGAGCTGCAGCAGTTAGCGGCTTTAATCGATGACGCTGGTGCTGAAAATGCAGCGATATCATTTTTTCCCAACTTGGTAATTATTATAACAAATATTTGTCTTGAACATAATGTTGTTTTCGGCTCCAGTCACTGGCCGGCTGCAGTCTACAGTTCCAGACAACAGCTGCAGCAGCAGAGTCTGACTTAGTTTAGTGTAAACGTTTCCAAAAAGCAAAAGCTTTACATGTACGGGAGAAATTCAAATGATTGCAGAACAAAGAGGACGAAGAACGAAGAGAGAGTGTTTTGGTGCAAGCTCTTTATATCAGTTTACTTCTCTCCTGCTCTCTGTGCTCACTTCTACTGCGCATTAATGCAGCTGAACGTCCAAATGAAGCCGTTTTTATTTAAATGTTTTTCTATGTCTGCTGTCAGACAATGAAACAAGCACTGAAGTGCGACTGAACGTTAACTCGCAGTCACGTCCAGGCTGCTTTTATAACCACGTTGTGCAACAAATTCACCGCATGCATAAGTTGAGCACAATCCCATAGCTGTAAATTCATCTATATGTTCATAGAGCTTGAAGCTTCTACCGAAAACAATGAACATAATCAGTGGAGAACGTGTCGCTTCAGCTGCTTTGTGCTGTAAATCATAAATCACATGATATTATGCACGAGATGAAATCTGTCAAAATGAGACAAGTTTAAATTTTGCTTTATTTAGATTAAAATGACCAGTTTTTATTATTCTGCTAATCGGTAAAATAGCTGGTAGATTAATGGATGCTAGCGGTGCAAGCAGCCATCATCAATCATTTCCTGGTGTCGTGTCAAAATGCCTGCTGGGAAAAAGCTCTTTTGTTCCACTGAACACACACAGTCGGCTTCGAACGCCACGTCTGTCAGCTGAAAACCTGCTGTGTGCATCTGCTAAACAAACTGACGAGGCTGACGTACTCACAGAGGTGATGAAAATGAGCGTGAGCTGGATGATGTCCGTGTAGGCCACCGAGTAGAGGCCTCCCAGCAGGGTGTAGGTGATGGCGACGGCCGCAGAGATCCAGATGCACACAGCGTAGGACAGGTCCAGGATCACGCTCATCGTCACGCCTGTGAAACATACATGCAGTTAGAAAACACTCCCCTCTGCACCAGGACTGGACCGTATCTGTCATTAAAACACAACTGGAGCCATTTTTAAAGGTTGCAAAGTGCAGCATTCAGTGAAAAAGCTGCTTTCTAAACCAGCAAAGATGGATGCAGAAGTGTTAGGGTTCATTTCTGTGGCATCAGATTTGGTCAAGTTGCAGCTGAGAACGAAGTTTAATGCCAATGAATCAGCAACAGCTCATCACGAAGGCTGTCAGATTATCATTGACCCTCTAACTCACCAGTTTTCTGGTGGAGTTAAGGAGACGCACTGAAGTTCAAAATTCTTCATTTACAGCTGAAACCAGAAGTTTACATCCAC
>NW_007578781.1:63928-90822 GCF_000690725.1 Stegastes partitus
GCCAAAGCTAGCGGTTCATTGGAGAGCGTGCAAAGAGAGAAACACGTTACCCAAACTTATCAGTGTCGACGTCACCCAGATGATTTCTGACATGAGCGGCGCCACCGACAGAAGTCCGCTCAGCCCGTTTCCGTACTTGATCTGGAACGGATCCATCATGGTCACGTACTTCCTGTCTCTCATCGGCTCAGCGAAGAAAAGGCCACCTGGACAGGAAAAGGGGAAACATGAACGTATTGTTATTGATCTCTTCACGTGTTCAATCTTTCTACAAAACAAACATAAAACATCAAATAAAAACCCTAAAAAACCTCCTGAACGTTCAAACATGACTTTAAAGCAGCAAATAGAACAGTGAGGACTGTTTTTAACCAAAGTGATATTAATGAAGAAGCAAAATTATGTTGTGATGGATGGCATTTCCTAATAATAATAATAATAATAATAATAACAATAATAAGAATGGCGTATATTTACGTTCTTCATTTTATTTAATAGTGTTTTGTAGTTTAAGTATCTTCAAATAAGAAGACAAAAGTTGTTCTTCCTGCTTTGTTGAAACAACTTTAAAACGCTGATTACTGAACAGCTGAAACTCAGCAGCTGAAGTCAAAGATGAGAAGATTGAAAGTGTTGATTAATGCGTAACTCTGAAGCGACAGTTGAGGCGTTAAAGCTCACATATTGCTTAGTTTTCCAACCGCTAGTTAAAAGAACTCAAACCTTACCGAGAACGAAGGCCAGCGTTGCTGCTAGCGGCATCACGGCCCAAATCAGGCCCAGCTTCGGGTCGTAAACCGTCTCAGCGGTGCCGATGATGAAGGTTCCTCCGACCCAGGTAGCTGCACGGCACACAGTTTATCCCAAATGATCGTCCCTTTTTCAAGCATTGCAGGCATTTGTTTGTGAATTTTTGTGTTACTGGACAACATCTGACATGTTTGCTCAGAGTGTGTGGCCTTCTTTGTGTGAGCTCGGAAAGATACGACCAGAAACTTGAAGTTTGTTTGTTTTTTAGGGCTAGGGTTAGGGTTAGTTAGTTAATACACATTTTTAAAATACAAAAAACTGAATGTAATAGTCTCAACATTCACCTCACAGTCACTTCAGCAGGTATTCAGACCGTTCACTTTCTGCACACTGTAAAGTGTCGTATTAATCTTAAATAAATACAATCTCTACTTTCCACATCAGTCTAGACTCAGTCATATGACATGGAGGTGTTTTGCAGCAGGGTTTGGGGGGTTTATCCAGCTCTCCATGCAGATTTTCTCCATCAGATGTGATGAGAAGCATCTGTGAACTTCATCCTGAGGTCTCTCTGCAGATGTTTTCATGGGTTTACGCCTTGACAGACTTGTCCTGAAGCCACTCTATACGTCTTGTCTGTGAAATTAACCATTGTTCTAGTTTCAGGTCACCTCTACTCATCTTAAAGGACTTCTGTGCATTCAAATGGGGCCCTTCTTCCACGTCCCTGCTGCTAAGAAGCATGATGCTGCCACCACCATGCTTTACTTCAGGGGTGGCATTTTGGTATTTAGGATTCCTGATGACCTTGCCTCACAAAAGATCCTGGATGGATGGGCTGAAGAGTCCATGGAGGGGGTCGACTTAGGCTCTGACATGTCAGGTGTAGAGGACCCAGACTATTGTCCACCTGGAGATGTCAGACCACCTGGAAACCAAGCTCCCATCGCTGAAGTCAGACACGAAGGAGTCCTCTGATGAGTCCTCTGATGAGTCCTCCGAAGAGGAAATGGATCACGTTTTTATAAAAAGTGATAAATGAGCATGTCAAAAATGAAATCACTCTTTTGTTGATCAAAACACAATAAAAATTATCATCTGTGACCAAAATTAAAGACATTTCTTGAGTTTATTGCAAAAATGCATTGATTCTAACTGGGGCCATTTTTGACTCCACTCATGGAAGACTGTAGGCGTTGGTAGGTCATCTGAGGGTTACTACATCTGCACTACTCTTTAAATTCTGGGTTATTTATGGTAGATTGATGGCAGAACATAAGAAGCATAAAGGGGTCTGAATACTCTCTGATATAACTGTACATACAGCCCAGAATGAACTCACCTGTCGTGGTGAAGATGCCGACCACCAAGCTGATCTTTCTGTTTCCCAGCAGAGCCATGTCTGCATGATCAGCCTGCGTCCTGTTTTCATCCCTTTTGGATTTGATGGAAGCCCAGATGCCGATCCCAAGCACCAGCAGGTAGAAGACGATGGTAGCGATCAGTCCGGGGATGTTGAGAGCCATGCTGGCTGTCCGCCGCAAAGTGCAGACGCTGCTTTTAGCACCGGCTCAACCTGAATAACCAAGTAGGCAGACCGACTGTATGCTCAGGCAGTGAAGGGGCGTGGCCATGAAGGAGGCCTCAGGCAGCAGCAGTGTGGAATGTAGAAGAAATGAGAACACTGCATCCTGTATGTAATTGCATAACGTAAACTAAAATGACACCCAACCGTCTGAACAGGAAGACTCTGAACAGCTCCACTGTACTGATGTGAGCAGGAAATGGTTAGAATCACACTGAAACCTGACACCAGCAGCTTTTCAAACAGCAAGCCGCCGCTCGTTGTTGCAGTGCTGGCCTGGGGCCCAGATTTGCATCCTCCCCCTCTGCACATGTGCTGCTGTCCTGCACCAGAGCAGACAGCGTGGCCGTGCACATGCAGCGCTGTGATGTAAAACATCATCACAGTGCCTCTGAGAAGCCTTCACCCCCCATGGAACGCTTCCTCTTTACTGAATCATGGTCAAATCAAACGGTCAGTATTTAATGGATGCATCTTAGGTGATTACAGCACTGAGTGGACAGGGCTAGGGTTCCCTGAACATCTGGACACAATTATTTTGCAATTTTACCCCATTTTTCTTTACAGTACCCTGACAACAAACATTCACCTTGTTGTCTTTAAACCATCTGAGCAGCTTTGACTCTTTGCTTTGGCTCATTGTCCTGCTGTAAACACAAATAAAACATTTTCTCCCAAGTGTCAGTTCTCCTGCAGACTACATCAGGCTGTCCTCCAGGACTTTTATATACTTTGCTGCCTTCATTTTACTCCACGTCATGATGCTGCCACCACCGTGCTTCATGTCATGGATTCTAGTTGAGAGTCTAGTTTCTCAGTAGTGTCTTTTTCTTTTTCCCCCTCTGGTAAAGCTTTGACTGGTCAATAACAGGCAGCAGTTGCTGTATGCGCTCACATCTCAGCTGCTGAAGCCTTTAACTCCCCTGGAGGAGTCATAGTCGTCTTGGTGGCCTCTCTCACGGGTCTCATTCTTACTCGGTTGCTCAGTTATTGAGGACGACCTGCTCAAGGCAGACTGACACATGTGTCATATTCTTCCATTTCTTTATGATGGATTTAATTGGATTCAGAGGAATATTCAGGGACTTGGAAATGATCTTCATCCACCCCTTGGAGTGTCTTTTGTCCTCATGGTGCAGTTACGTCCAGGATGGGATGAATACGTTTTATAGGCACTGTTTAGTATTAGTTAGTTCCATTAGAACTGGGAAGCTCCCAGTCTGAAATCTGAACCTCGTCAACCCTGACCTCAAACCCCACAATGGCTGTACTGTACTGCTGTACTGTATACTAGTACTTTGTTTATCTGTATTTCATTAGATCAGTCACACACAGTACAGTCCAACATCTATATGAAATAGCACATGACGGGGTCTCATCACGATGGCTGAACGAAGGTTTCCTGGAGGCAGGTTCTGGGTTTGTCCACTGACGTACTGGAATGTGGTCAACTCGGGTGAGAAATCATTCCCAGCTCCGACTTCAATGGAGGTAAAAGGTGGACATATACGTCATGAGTCTTTACCTCATGTAGCGTCAAAAGTAAATCAGGTAACTGCAAGGTAAGAGGAGACATTAAAACACAACAACGTAGATCAAGTGCAGAGAAAAACACATTATTTTAAATTTAGATAAATTAGCTGTCAGTGTATTTTGGCATACTTGTGAAAACGGCATCAGATGACTTGTAGATGAGCTCTTGGCTCTGGATTAGCGGTTAATTAGGGTTAATAAAACCCCCTGAGGTGTGTCTGGAACGATTAGAAGAAGTTCTGCAGCACCTGAAGGAAGATTTAAGGACACCGAGCTTTCCTTAGTTCGGCCTGTTATTCCTGTTTTAAAGCGTCGGTTCTATACGCTGTGGCTTTGCTGTTGTCGTGTTTATGATGTTTCTGTGCTGCAGCATGTAATTAAATTCCAATAAACTGCTGTCAGGAACCAAACAGGGAAATGTCTGAGGCCGAGTCACCTTCAGTTCTCAGCTGGTGAAAAGATGACTTCTGTGTTGTGCTACAGGTCAGACGTTTTATTTTACTGCCTTCCTTATAAAAGAAAAAACAGAAAATAACCGTGTGGTTTTCTGCTTTTACACTCCTCCTCAGTAAATGATAAATAATCAGGTTTCAAGTTCTGTTCATTGGACTTTTCACATCAGTTGAAGCCTCGAAAACCCTGAAAGATGTGTTAGCGTTTTAAATAATATAACGCTGTTGATCAGAACAGAAAACTATAAAAACAGAAAAATTTGTCACATTTTCAACCTTCCAACAGTCTTTCAGCTGCTCTTCATGTGATCTGCTGTTCAGTTGGGAAAAGGATCCAAATCTAAGCCTAGAATCACTTTATCCTGCCGGTCTCTTTAAAAATTAGCCAAAAAATGACCCGATTGCACGAAACAAATTCTGTAAAAAACCAAAAACATCTGCGTTCCTCGGCACGACTGTGGAGCGATTATTAATTAGCTGCGACCAACAGTGACATCATTAAAAAATCAACGACTTCTGTGCTGAACTACAGGCAGTGTTTACTCAGAGCCAACAGGAACAAATGAAACATGTAGAAGTTAAATATCTACAGTATGTGGAGTCACTGCAGCTTTCAGTTTTGGTAACAAGTCTGAGGATATTTAATCGATGAGATAACTGTGTCTTTCTAGTCATTGTTGAAGATAAGACCTTATACTGCAACGAACAATGATCCCACAGTGAGTAAACGAATGTGAATGAATGCCCAGAAACTGCATTCAGCCAGTTAAACATAACCGAAGCCAGTTCAGGATGAAGGTTTGACTCTTACACTACTTTGGAGAAATTACTTTTAATGTAGTCAGACATCATGTGAGGAGGAAAACACTGGGAACAGTGTTGGAAAAGTCTCCTTTTTATTGTATCCAGAGGTCAAACAGTGAGACGAAAAATATACCCCAGAGTAGAAACAAATACAAATACCAGCATTATAAAGTAAAGGTTGTTCTGTCACTATGAACTATCACTGATGCTCAACACAATTCTAAAAGGATGCTAAGCTGTGCTACACATAAAACACACAGAATTATGATAATATGAGTAAAAAATAGAGTGCTTTCAATCCAGATGTACACTTTTTACAAACAAAAGAGGCCAACGAGTCACACTGTCTGTCCAGGTGATGTATGAGGAATGATGCACGGCGTGAAAAAACACACTTCACTTGATTCTGCACCGTTTCTCAGTCTGTGGTTTGCTTCCTGTAACAGAGAAGGACATTCTGCAGCAGAGTCACGAGCGTTCAGCAGGTTTAAACTCATCCGTTAAAAGGAGACTCGCTGAGGAATCATCCAGAGGGAGGTTTGAAGACGGACAGTGTGTTCTGTATAAAAAAACGATGTACAGGGTGTTGGTGCAGCAGGACAGGGCCGATTCTTCTGTGTCGACTGCAAGATCTAGAGAGACTTGTGGTCTAGTCTCGGTAGCTAAGAAGGTTTGATTCTGGTTTCCTTCACTGGTCCATCCTTCTCTTGTTTCTCCTTTGATTCAATCCTTGATTTCTTCCTCTACGATCGTCTTGTTGTTCATCCTCGTCTCGTCTTCGTCCTCTCTGCAGCCCGTCTCCGGACCAGGACTCGGCGGCAGCAGCTCCAAGTCCTTGGAGCTGCTGGTGCTGGCAGCTCTGGCGATCCTGGTGAGGGTCTGCTCGTACGGCGAGGGCAGGTAGACCATGAGGAACACGCCGTCCGTCACGTCCTGCTCGGAGCTGGAGCTGGGCAGCTGCCCTTTGCTGCGCCGGATTGACGACAGCAGCTCGCAGTTCCTCTCCGGGTCCTGCAGGTCCTCCAGGGCGATCACGTTGGCCAATCCCAGCTTGCCGTTGAGGCTGAAGCTCCGCCTGCGGCGCCAGATCAGGAAGCCGAGGAGGCTGAAGATGAGGAGGAGGCAGGAGACGGTTGCTATGACGATGTAGGTGATGGATCCGGCGCTGAAGATGGCCTCACCTGAGCTCTGGCCCTGAGAGTCGGACACAGAACATCAGGACGTTAGATGTTGTGAGGACAGGTTTCATTATTCATTTTATTTACCAATGAACCTAAAAAATAATCATTTTGAACACTTTTAGCGTGTTTGAATGAAAGTTGGTACGAACACAACATCTGGCCAACAGAGGGCGCTGTCGGTCGCACACATCTGTTCACGTGGGATAATCTGTACCATCAAAAACTGTGCGGCTTTGGATAAACACACAGCTGCAGATCTGCACATTTCAACACGCCATGAAGCTCTGGATTTGAATAAAATCGACATAAAGTTAGCATTCTTGGATTTTCTGTATTATTTGAGCCCAAAAGCCAAAAAGAACGACGTGTCACGCTGGAGATAAATATCTGAAATACAAATAATCTGCAAAATTTTAAGTTTTCAGGACACAGAATCTGAAGGAGGAAACTAAGAATGTTGTGCTATAAATTATATTATATTATATTATATTATATTATATTATATTATATTATATTATATATTATTGTAAAAAACGTGAAAAGCAGCATTTCACCTTTTCCCGCATTTGAAATGTTTACACTCGGCTGGTTTGGTACGTTGGTTTATTGTTTTCTGGATCTTGGAGTGAAATTAAATGCCCTTAAAAAAAAGTAGATCCAGCTGATTAAACAAAAATGCATTAATGATTAGAAACATCCTTTCCACCTGACAGCTGTGCTAAAGTAAACCCACATTTGATTTTGTGTTTCTGTTGGAATATAAAGAAATACAGAGAAAGAAGAAGTGCCACAAAAAAAAAGAGAAAATGCCAGAACGGGGACTTTTCACTCCTCGTTGCCAAAATTATTTACAACATTCAATGATCAGATTATGTTTTATTTAAACACGTTATGTCATCTCAGTGGCCAAACGCCAAAATGCTGTCGTTGAGATCAGCAAGATGTAGAAGATCTACAGACATCAGAAGCAACAGAACATTTCCAACTGTTTTAGTGAAAACACAGAACGTGTCATTAACAATGTGAAAGCTGAGATCTTTCTACAAACTTCTTGGTAGATTTTTTTCTGCTGCCTTTCAGTTCTTTACAGTTTTTGAAACAATTTTTCAGGCTAAATGATTTATTGATGAATCAAATGATACTAACTTGATGAACTAGTTGTGAAAACAACAACAGCGTCTGCATGAACTGACCGGTGCCTGTCTGTCGGTGGAGGGCAGAGCCGAGGGTCCAGACGACCAGTCCAGAGAGTCCCGGCCGGCCGGTCCGAACTTCATCCAGCTGCTCTCCAGTAGAAACCTCATGGTGGACGACGGACGTGAAGCCCAGCCGGAGCCAGAGGGCCACAGAGGGCTGACGGAGGACGGAGAGCTGAAGAGCAGGAGTCCACTGCGAGCTCACAGAGACACTGACTGCAGCTCCGAAGTGATCAGCCTGAAATAATGAGCAGGGAGGGGAGGAGGGAGGAAGAAATGAGGCCAGCAGACAGTCCGGCTGTCCAGCAGGGAGCCGCCGCGTCACTGGTGCTGATGGGAGGACTTAGAGCTGCTGGGAGCTCAGCAGCAGCAGCAGCAGCTCCCAGAGTGTGTCTGCATCAGGTGTTTCACTTCAACACACTCTAAACACGGCATGCTTCAGTTTCAGATTGGCAGCTTACAAACTGTTTCCCTCCAAAAGCTGCCACTTGTCTGCAGCACAGAGGTCTCACATGAACAAAGAGATCTGAATCCATCTCACTACTGTAAAAAAAACTGGACAGAAATAGAAACAGAGGTGCATGAGAAGCTTCCAACAGCTGTTTTAGTGCAAGTAAAGGTTAAAGGTTAAGGTGGAATAGTTCTGTGAAATGGCCTCAAAACTGAGAATTAGATGCACAAACAGCTAGCCTGACTGTAACCAATAGCAACAAAATCAACCCAAATTACTGTGCAAAATTAAATAAGAAACCTTGAAAGTTGCTTTTCCTCTTTTCATGCACTTGAAGGTAAGTAGATCCAACTGATGGAGTTCAGTAACGTTCAGTTCAACAGACTTTGTCCTAAAGAAAATTCACATTCGATCCTGTTGTCGTATTAAAATGCAAAACATAAAAAACAAGAAATGCCACAACGAATAAAAATACTAAAAGGAAAATGTCACAAATTTGACTTGTTTTTTTATTTTCCATCTCCAAAATTGTTTCATGTCTGTTGAGCTTCCATCAGCAGCTGGTTAGTTATGAACTGGAACCAGGAGACAACAGCTGGTCTGACTAACACCTCCACTGCTCTAATTCATCATCCATCCATCATCTCTACACCTTAATCCTCACCAGGGTCATGGGGGGCGGAGCCTATCCCAGCTGACTCAGGGTGAAGGCAGGGGACACCCTGGACAGGTAACCAGTCTATCACAGGGCTACACTTAGAGACAGACAACCAAGCACACTCACATTCACACCTACGGACAATTTACAATCACCAATTAACCTCAGCATGTTTCTGGACTGTGGGAGGAAGCCGGAGAACCCGGAGAGAACCCACGCTGCACGGGGAGAACATGGAGACTCCACGCAGGAAGATCCTGGGTGTCCTCACCGGGACGCCAACCGGCGACCTTCTAGCTGTGAGGCCACGGAGCTAACCACTGATCCACCTGCAGTCCTCTAATTAATTATTCTTCACAAATTATTTTGCAAAATTGAACTAAATGATGAAGCATCAAAGCTGCTCTCACCTTTGAATGCACTCCAACATTAGTCAGTATATTTGCTTTTTCGTTTAGTTTTGGATCTCAGAGAGTGTAACTAGTGTAATTAAAGAGTCTTTAAAACGTAGATACAACTGGTAAAATGAGATTGTATTCAACATAAAAGTTCTTCTTTGGTTTGACTGATCGTAACTAGTTTCCTACTTTTCTTATGATAATTGTCAAATTTGTCAAATTAAATCTACATTTAATGTTGTAATTCCACTAAAATAACAAATAACACCAAATAAGATGATCACCACAGAGAAATGGGACATTTTACTCCCCACTGCCACAATAAATGCTCTATGTAGCAAATATGAAGCTCCCATTAGCAGCCTGCTAGCTTAGCTTAGCACAAAGAATAGAAACTGGTCTGATTGTGACCAAGTTCAGCATCCTGGAGGCTCTGAGTGTTTGTCACTTTCCTCCTACAGTCATTCACTGACATGAACAGCTCTCAGGTGGGACCATAACACAGCAGGTGTGTGATCAGGTTGTTCTGAGACGTACGACACGACCAACATGTGGGACAAACTGCTTTTATTGTGCAACACACAGAGCACACAGGCCTGAAGGCAAAGCGCTTGGAAACGTACAGCAGTTACACAAACAGAGCTCAGGAGAGGAGAGAAGGAGCCGGAGCAGCTTAGAAACACTACAGCAGCTTCTCCGTCATATCAAAAGCAGGAAAAAATGCACTTTTAGAAATCACAGTCACAACATGAGCCGACCCGCTGATGTCGGCGTCGGCAGATTCAGGGTCAGCGAAGGAAGCAAACGGTCCTGAACGGAGGAAAGACAGAAAGCTTCTGCACATTCATCTGCAGGAACACTGGAGGAAGCAGGTCACATGTTTCACAGCCGCGTCGTTCCAAAAACAGTTTAAAAGGCACACAGACCCTCAGTCTGCCTGAACAACAGACTAATGCACACATACAGCGGTTACGCTTAGTGGTGTTGTCATCAGTTCTGCTGTCCTCATCACACCTTGTCTTCAGAGTAAAGTTATAATTAATTCAGGTTCTGGGGTGCCGAGTGGAGCCACAGATCCAGGTTTCAACAAACTTCTAAAAAAGCAACAGAAGAAAAAGTTATGAAGCTCAGTGATGTGGTCAGAAGTTATCCATCTTTAAGTTCAGATGAGTCAAAGAATTACCAAGCTGAACTTCAACCAGAGTTCAACCACATTTGCTTTTTAAATTACTAAAAAAAATGACACCAAAAGATTGACTGAATAATTCAACAGTTTGCATGAATCTCGCGACGTTTTGTTTAACCAACAAACTACAATTGAATTAACGACTCAATGATTGGTCGCATAAAGAACAAGTTTTCCAGCTGGTTGTTCTTCCCAGTCGTGTTTCCACATCGTGTGGAAGGAATTTTTACCTGTTATGAGCTTAATGACCATAAAACCAAACGAAGCTGCTCCAGTGCTGAGCAGGCGAAGGACGGGACCTAAAGTCCTGACCTCAAGGTGAAGGGAACGGTGGTGGTATTCCAGTTTCGATAAGCTGCCTCAACTTCAATTTAGTTTTAAGTCAACTGATGCATAAATTACTCACATAAATAAGATGTTGATGCATTATTCTGCCAAAGCAACTAGAAGTGAGTTTGATTCTTTATCTTGCAGCCGTGCACGTAATCAAGTGGTGTTCATGTTATCAGTGTAACTCAAGCAATGAACCTCCGTACATCTGGAGAAGCAAATCTAAAATTCTGACGCTGAAACATCCAAACCCACCAAATCCTACATTACCCATGATGCAGCACTGTTAGTATTTAAGCCGAGGTATGTTCTCAGGCTTTATGAAGTTCCCCTGCAGAACATTATGCTGTTTAACCTCCTAAAAAGGGAACGTCTAGTTTCTGAAGATGTTTAGCATGTGGCTGAAATTAAAACGATTTGCTGGCGTTTTAAAAAGGTTTCAAACACGTTGAGTGCATCACAGAGTGAGCAAACAAACTAACTACAGATTTAAATAATGAAAATCCCATGAAATCATGACACAAATCAGACGACTGATCTTCCCACAGAAAACACTGAAGATGACTGTTGTTAATAATAACTGTCACTGTAGGTCCTGTTTCATGTTCTTGTCCAGACGTGTTCTGGTTCCTCCTCCTCAGACCAGCAAGAATCCCTCTGAGCAGATTTGGGGGGTTTGCATCACACAGACTTCAACACAGCAGGAACATCCACAAACCAGAACTTCCCTTTGAATGATCTTTATAAGTCAGAAACAAAACCAATCATAACGTTTGCTGCTCAGGTCAAGATGACAGGAAGTTAAGGTCATTCCTCTGCTTCTCTAGACCCCCTCCGTCTGGTGACCCTCCACTTCAGAAACTGTGTCAGATGTCTGGGTCATGCTTTTGCGTCCGGGTCAGACAGCGAGTCAAAGCTGCTTTACTTTCCCTCCTACGCTGTCGGACAGTCGCAAACAGACATTTATCTACCAAGTCAGCCAGTTACAAAACCAGCGAGATTTTACAGTTTTTGTTTTTTGTTTTGCAAAATCTGTACGCCTAAGACTTTTAGACGACCGTTCTGTCTGAACAAAGCCAAAATATTTGAGGTCATGGTCTCTTCAATCAGTTCAGAGCCCCAATAATCCCTCAGTCAAGTCAGTAAACTCTTAGATGGTTTTACTGTAAATTATTGAAGTCAATGCGATTAGAGTTTCCCGGCAAAAAGCACAGAGGAAGGAGCCGTCAATCAGGAAACAATAAGAGCTTAGAGCGGAGGCCGGCTGGAACACGTGACGGATTTCTTGCTGCTAGCGAGTTCTGCCCAAATCTGCTTAGAGTGCAGATGAAGTTTTCGCTCATGATGATCTTCAACAATCCCGACCATTCCAGCTCCTCTAATCTCCGCTGTGACGAACGTGAATCGCTGGAGTGAATGTGGAGCAGAAATCAGACCGCTGCTGGAGAATCGTTGCACGACACCAACACATTAGCCGACTGCTTTTTTTTTTTTTTTTTTTAGATGGAAACGCTGTCACGGACTTAACACCAGCTAAATCCTTTCTCCTCACTGCTGCTGCCACTGATCACACTGATGGCCGACAACATCTGTCCGGCTGCTGCTCGGCCCACAAACAGCAGGAATAAGGACGGACGGGGACGGGTCAGGGCGCCGGGGAGGGGCCGAGGGACGGTCAAAGTCAAAAGAGACGCAACGAGACACGGCGGCGAGACAGACGCCCTGACGCGGGTCGTCTATTGTCTGAATTTACCACTTCCCCAGAAAAAAAAAGTGCAAAGGAGCAACTCCTAGATGAGGGATTTCCAGACTGGAATTAGGGCCAAAGTTTCCAATCCTAAAAGTTTCTGAGCTCCAGTTTACTCCTCATTTTACATGATTAAATGATTCCAGACCCAGTTGTCCAAAGCATTGTGCACGACACTGGCTGTCTTGTGTCCTAGAAAGAAAAGGGGACCCATGTTTTGGGTCATTTGTCCTTGAGCCAGTTGTTGTTCTGCACAGAAGACTGTTGTTACTGGTCAGAGTCAAAGACAAACTGGGAAAGTAAAAAAGATGTCAAGAGGCACCCAAGATGTGGCGTCTGTTGGTCACCACTACATGGGACACCTTTCCGGAGCATTCTTTAATGCGTTCTGTCTTTCAGGTTGGGCTAGTCCCGTTTTTAGAAACTGCATTACGAGAAGGCCGCTCCATGAAGTCCTTGCATGGGCGTCCTTCTCACTGGAGCTCGTAGACGACGTGCACGACGAACGATATCGCTGATGGAGCTGACCGACTTCCTCAAGACTCACAACAAATATAACAAAATAAAAGTGCAGATGCACAGCTCGGTGCTGCAGACGTGGAGAGTAGGAGGTTAATAGTGCAATCTCAACCCAGATCAGGGGACGTGGTCGGAGGAGACAGAAGGAGCAGGAAGTCAGGGGTTTCCCTCTTCAACACCACCTGCACTGGTTTCATTAAAGAGAAACGGCTCAAAGGAAGCAGGCCTCTCAGCCCTAACCCTAAGCCTCAGCATGACCACATGGGAAGAATCTCAAAGAGGAAGAAGAGTCGATGACCGCGGCTACAGGAGAGTCAGAGCTGTGTTCAAAGCACTACAACTACTGATGTCAGAGTAAGAAACGAGTTGCAGCGACAACACAGAGCTGTCAGAGGAGTGGAGATATTCAGGGATGAAACGAATCCAGAAGCATCACTGGTGTTTCTAAAAAGCCACGTCTCCGGCATCACTTTGGTTTAAAGCTGGTTGGCCCTTAAATGTCTGATCTCAAACAGACAAATAATAGAAAAGCTCATCTTTAAAGTTATTCTGAAGGACTTTAAGATGTTCATAACCTCTTTTATTTCATGCTTATGTTTCTGATTATGAACAAGAGCCTCAAACTCAGGAGCATTGGGTCAGTTCAAGACTTTTCAGCTCCTCAAACAGACACAGACAGTGATGAGGTCCAACTCCAGGCTTCACCTCATCAGCCACCCACTCTGCATCAGCTACGAGGTCTTGGAGCTGCTGGTCCAGTCTGAGATAACCGGCACGAAGGAGGGAACGTGGAAGCCAGTGAAGTGAAAGCACAAATGAAAGAGACCAGCTCCCAGCCGCTGACGGACCGGGGGAGGAAAAAGAGGAGTAAATCTCCCTCTCAGGAGCGTCAGAAGCTCCGCCCTGCCTGCCCTCAATCAGGCCTCAGCTGCTCAAGTTAGCGTCGCTACTCTGCTCTCATTCATCCCGTCACAGGCTGAAACACAGGAGCATGAATGAGTGGATGGAGGTCAACGAGCTGCAGCTCATCCTGCTGCTGCTGCGAACCACAGGAACGTCACTTAGATACTGTCATCAGAATCTACAATTAAATTCACTGACGTTTGCAGTGTTTGATGGTCTAAATATACTGTTATTCATTTGTGGTATCCAGGAGAGAGCAGAGGCATTTTTATCTGCAAATACACAAACTACCATCTACAGAGAGCTAGCATCCACCAATCAGCCACCACTTTAGAACCTCTAATACTCTAAAGGTCGGCACACCTCAAAGCCGTCACATCCTGGATCCCACAGACCTCTGAACGTGTTCTGGGGTTTTCTGGCTTTGTCATGTTCCTCAAAACATTTCTGTGCAGTTTTTGCAACATGGAAGCTTGGATCGGACCTCCCTTCTGTTCATCAGTGAGCCTTGGGGGTTCAGAACCTTGTTGCTAGTTCATCAGTTGTCCTTCTTTGGACTCCTTTGGGTCGGCACAGCTCCGTTCTAGAGATGCTCTGTCATCTAACGATCCTGTTTAAATTACAACTCACATATTTATGCTTTGGATTTTTCCTTGTTTTCAACATATCCAAGAATTGATGTATTTAAATATATTTAAAGCCATTTAAACGAGATAACTAATGTTGTTTTGTTGGTTTTGTTGTTGGTTTTGTTGTTGGTCACTAAGCCGGGAAGTTAAATGAAAGAACGGACCATTTATAGATTATAATTTGACCTAATTTACACAAGTTTGTATTAAAACAAAAATGTTGTGTTGTTTCCCAGAGCCGGCGCTTCACAGGTCAGTAAAGTCTAACAGGTTCATCCTCTGGGGAGCAGCAACGCACTCAGGACGTGTGCAGCTATGACAAAAATGCACCATAGATGGATTATGAATAGTTATTTGAAAGAACACTTGAGGCTCAGAGAAACGTCCCTATTCTCTGACTTTTTATCAACTACAAGATTAACGAACTGATGAAAATAAAAGAGAAATCTGCAGACTGGAGACTACAGACGTCTGTGGTCAACGTATAAGAGAAGTCAATAAGCGAGTAGCTGAACAGATTGGAACATATGATGCATTTCTTTAGGCTGATAGCTTCACTGACCCACGAGTCTGTTAGAAGTTAATGAATATTTAGCATCAGCGCCCCCTGTGGGACCGACAGTAACGCCGTCGTTAGATCACAGGGCTTCCCTTTAACACAACAAGCACAGCATCAGATAGAAAACAAGTCTGACAAAAAATAGAATATTCTCAATATGACACATTAAATATTTTAAAATAATAAAGCATTTACATAAATACATGTGCATACGTACAGAAGTAGGAAAAATAACACGTCGCAGGCATTAAACATCAAAATCACACAAACTGTATGTCGTATTTGGTTTAAATAAATACTTGATTGTTGCAGAAGGTTTCAACAGGAGCCAATAATTAAAGACATTCAGTAGCAGGTGAGGAAGTCGGAGGATCCACATTCGTATACAATCGGATTAAATGCAAGACACGTCTCCTGTGGATATGATGTGACTGTGAAGACATAAAAGAATAAAATGAATGGTTTAGGTTTACATCTGCACCTTTCAGACGCGTCAGAGATTCTGGTGGTTTGCTTTTGGTTTTGTCTCTGTGGTTTTAACTCACATTCCTCCAGGACTCGTTGTTAGTCAGAGATTGTCGGTATGTTCTCCTCTAAATTTCATTCACCGTCGTTCTTATAACACATGGCAGAAAAATGGCCAAAACATAGATGGAAATATGTGGCAGCAAATAAAAGACAACTTCCTTTAACCCTCTGAACCTCAAAACCCATCACCGTAGTGGAAAGACAAATTAAACCATCTATCAGAGCTTGAAGCCGCAACAAGATCAAGTTGTTGGATTTTTACTGTTCTGATGGTCCTTGAACTACTCATCTGTGGTGTGCTCACTTTCTTCTACATGTCTGATTAGAAATTTGCCAAAAAATAAACCTGTTGCAGGAGTTAGATTCTGTAAAAACTACAAACTCTGCACTCTTTAGTGCAGCTGTGAACCTGTTAGTGACTCTGCTGCAACCAACAGTCACGTGACAACAATTCAAAACACTTGAGTGCAGATTGTGTCGAGCAGAGACGACACAAGTATGAAAAAATAAATAAATGTAAGTAGTACAACGTATGCAGAATCATCCTTCTGTCTCCAGTAACACCTGTGAGTTCATGTTGATTTTAGAATGTTGTTTTTGATTTTTCTCGAATAACTAATCAAAGAAAATTCTACTTTCGATTGTCGTTTTTATGATTTACGGCATCATAACTGTGTCAAACTGTACAAACATAGATTTCAGATTTCTCTCTCCTCCTAGTCGTGGTTGTTCTGTTTCCATAGAGGTGCAGGACTTTATGCTGCAGTGAACAATGAACCCACAGTGAGTTAAACAAGTGACAGGAGCAGAAACAGCTTCAGATCCAGAGGGTTAAAGGCACCCTGTGGAGCCTTTGTGGTGCGACGGAGAAACACTTTAAGGTCTCTGTTTTGTTTAAAGCTCTACAAGCACATGAATAAATGCACACAAACACAAACGATGCCCCTCACTGCAGAGAACAGGAGGAAGTGGTGCTAGCAAGATGTTAAACGTAAAATAAAGAGCGAGAAAAATGGAATTCCATTGCACTGAAAGGTGGCGATGCTTTGGATGTAAATATGGCTGCTTCACAGGGTTCCACAAAAAAAACAAAACATGGCAACACACTGAAGCAGGTGAACAACAACACCTGTAAGTCACTGCACGTGTGCACATCTGTGTTTGCATCCACATCAGGACGAGGTCACGATCACTCATCACCTCAGCGACAGACAACACGGAGCCAAATCATGAGCGACTCTGCAAATCAGTTTATCCACGCTGGCGGCAAACAAATCGTATCAAACGCTGCGTGTGTCGTTTCTGGGGTCCAGAAATAAACAATTTCAACTAAGGAACAGGAGCAGAAATGGCACATTTACTATAAATCATTTGCATTTTATAAAGAAGTCTTCGTTTCCTTCATCGGCCAACAAATCCTCCACAGTAACTTCTTCAAAAGTGCCACCGACCCAATATGATGACACTGAAGGCGATCACAACCCACCAGTCATCAAACGGTTCATCAGCCTCCAGGCTCCGTCACAAGATGCCACCAAACAATCTGGTTCTGACTTCACACGCTGAGCTCCTTCGCTGACCCACGGGCTGCACACAGCCTCACACGATGATGTCATAGAGTCTGCCGACCCGGCCCAGCCACTCCCGCAGCGCCTGGCGGACCCGGGCGTCGGTCACGTGGCAGGACAGCTGGCTGAGGCAGGGGTAGAGCGCCGGCTGCAGCGCCAGGAAGGAGGCGTCCGACAGGAGGAGGACCTGGTTGAGGAGAGTCAGGACCATGTTGGTCCACGCCTGCAGGGGGACGGAGAGAGATCAGTGCACACAAACAGGCTCAGCCGCTACCTTCATGAGCTGCTTCGTCTCTCTAACGGCTGGAGGTTGATGTGATTGGTCATTTGTTAACAGGCTGGATGGGAGCAGAACCTATAATCATGTCTCCTGTAAAAGATTTTGTTCACTGGTTTGGTTTTGGGACTATTTCAGCAGCACAGACGACAAATGATGACATTTTTACTGCAGGCAGCAGCGTGATCGTCTGACTCGACCACGAGTCCTCGCTGCTGCTCGTCTCTCTGATCGTGACTCTGCTCTGCAGCGTCTGGAGCTACAACCCAGTATTAATGAACTATCTGTAGTCTGTACTTTAGATACGCTCAAGGAGACTTCAGCACCACGGACAGCGCCACAGATCTCCCAACACACGGCAGCCGGGCCGATGCTTCAGAACTTCAGTCTGGGTTTTAGACTCTAATGTGGACAAACCTCTGTCAGATAGAGGATCAATGTTCTACTACTGCCTCTGCTCCTCAGGGATGGAGAGGTGGGATGGCCTCATCCTGCCACTTTCAAAGACACGTTATCTTTATTAAATAAACTTAACAAATCCTCAAAATTAGACTATTTGTCAGAATCACAAACTGTAAAAACAGGAAGAATTTTCTAATTTCCAGCTTTCCCAGAGTCACTGAACAAGAGTTTGTTGTTCATTTATGGAGATGTTCCAGATCTGAGCCTATTTCAGAGCAATAAACTTATTTAACACATCTGACTTAAACAAACTGTTCGCTCCGACCAGATTCTGCAAAAAACTAAATGTCTGTGCTCCTTTCTGTGAAGCTGTGACCACACGACTAAAGTTCAGGAACTGCTCACCTGAACCAGGTGAACCTGAACGGCCTGTAGTGTTTACACAGAGCAAAGCGTTGTAGAATCTCTGTTAAATGTTCAGACCATGAGGATATTCCTGACTGACACCATCGACACAAAGCTCTGAATCATAAACAACTGACAGTAAACATGAGTTCAACCAAACCTGACCTGAAACTAGAGGACAGATTGTAATGAACTGATTCCCACAGACCTGAATCTGAGCCTCAGAGTCCCTCAGTGAGATGCTGTGGGAGCTGATGGTGGATCCAGATCGTGGTCTTTTCTCCTGCCTCAGCACCTCCGGTCCTGCGCTGACCGAGTGCCTCAGCGGGGGTCCCTGCTGATCCACCAGCTGCTGGGGCCTCTGGGGGGGCCTCTGAGGCTCCACCGGGCCCCTCCTGTCCCCGCCGCCGGCCGCCGCCGCCCGGCCCTGCTCCTTCATGAACAGGTTGACGTGGCTCTGCTGCGGCTGCTGCTGCTGCTGTTTCCGCCGTTTGTACTCCATCATCAGCTTGCTGATGGTTTTGTCCGTGGCGATGGTGTACAGTTTGTTCCCGGCGCTTTCCCACCACTCCTTCCTCCTTCCCGGCCCGGCGCTGCCAGGAGTTCCTCCCACCGAGGTTCCCGCGATGCTGGAGTCCCTCCTCTCGCCTCCAGTTCGGAAGTGGTGAGGAAGACTTCCTGTGCAGCTGTGACGAGAGGAAAAAGATGAACTTATCTGACCCGTGAATAAACCGGTTTAGCCACATGATATGCTAACGCTCAGGATCCTCCTGTTGTTGTGGTGACATCATTAATGAGAATAATTCACTGGGTGTTCAGGGAGGCATGAAGACTCTTGTGTTCACTCTTGCAGCAAACAGTGATGTGTTTTGGCTCAGACACAGTTAGAGTCAACGGAAGCAGCTTTAAGAAGTGACCAAACCTGCTGATGCAGCTGCTCGTTCTGATTGGTTCACATGGAAGCAGTGAGGGGCCGAAGCACACAAAGCTCAGCGACTATCGGCTCCTGAGCTGGAACATGGCAGCTCCATAAAATCCTCACTAGCTTGTCAGCTGAGAGACTATCTGGACTTTCTTTATCGTCATTACACAAAAACACAGTCGTGAATCTGGCAACGAAATGTGGTTGGTTGGCGACTGGAGCACAGAACTGGAGCATGTGAGGCGGTGACTGGTTCATAAATACTGTAAACATATGACTACAAATATATATATATATATATATATATATATATATATAAAAGAAAAACTAGTACAATGGAAAAAGAGCTAAAATATAAACTGTATAAAAACAACTATTGTCAAAAAGTTTAAGGAGCAAAAATATGAACAGAATAAACAGCAGCAGAATATGAAATGAAATATTGCACCTTAAGTAATATTTCCTTTCATATATCTATATTGAGCTACTGTAGACCATCTATTAAGGACCTGCAGAACTAAAAGTCTTCACACCAGCTTGTATTTCACACCTCCAGGTTTATAACTAAACAGATTTGTACCCTTCAGGTTAACAAGTGCACAACAACACACGAGTGAAGTCAGACCTGAATCCTGGACTCGGTGTCGGTGTGTCTCCTGGCGACGCTGCGCTGACGTCCGCCGTCTGACACCGGTACGAGCCCTCCTCCGACGGCGTGCCCCGCGCCGAGAGCCCGCCCGCCGACGTCGGCGTGGACGTCTCGGACTGGAAGAGGGGCAGGAAGAACACGTGATCTCCTCCTCCTCCGATGCTGCCCCTGAGCAGCGCCGTCTCCTCCAGCGTGCTCTCCAGGTCGCGGTGCATCTGGATGTAGCTGTTGCACAGATCCATGCACAGCTTGTAGAGGCGTTTGACCAGCCAGGCCCAGTCGGCGCTGCCCAGCGGCTGCACGCTCAGCGACGGCACCGGAGCTCGCCACGGGTGGCGCTTGTCCCGGCCGCGAGGAGGGCTCACCTGTCAGAGGAGATGATGTTTAATATTACAGCAGCATGAGTCATCCATCCTCCTTACTGCACTCTGGGGTGAAAAGTTCAGGAAACACTCTGGGGACGGTCTCCGGAAAACTGGGACAAACTACAGAGAACACGACTAATGGGAGAAAAGAGCAGCGGAGGACGGATCCACAGAAAGCTCTTGTTGTTGTTTTTTGGTTCCTGGGGTTCAGTTAGAGGTCGACTATCAGTCACTGAGACCTCAGAGAGCCCCGGAGCTGTTTCCTTTGTCGGCTTAGCTTTCACACAGCTGCTATTTATGTCCAAACAGACAACAGACCATTTTATGTGCATCTTGTGATTTTTTCTGCTTTGAAACTGGGAATAATTTGAATAGCATCACAATAAATCACAGGAAGAGAAGCCAGCCTCACCTGCGCTGTTTCTTCAAAGATGTCTTCGTCCTCGGAGGAAGCAGAGCCGGGATGAGAGGAGTCGGAGCTGCCCTCCTCTTCCTCATACAGGATCCTCTTCACCTGAACACGACGGAAGGTTCAGACGTGACACAGAAATATGCTGACTCATGATAAGCTCAGTGGGAGCGAATGTGCTGCTTCACGGTTATCGCAGCGTTTACAGGCGAAGATGTTAAAATGTCTTTAGTAGGTGGAGGCCAAAGGGTTGGCAGGTCATTGGGTAAACATGTTAATACGTGATAGTTTTAGTTTGTTGTTACTGTTTATTCCAAACATATAAAATACCTGCTAGGAACGTCTTTCATTACACCTAACAGACACACAGAAGCACAGACGTAAACCGGAGATAAACATTTAAAAGGTAAAATCTAAACGACAACGACGGAGACAAACAGAAAACCACCTTCATCCTCTCAACATTCAAATTCACCAGCAAGAAAAATCACCAAAACAAGAGCATTAAATGGAGCCAAAAGTTCTATAACCAGAAATTCTTATTTTGATTTTTAACTTTCTGACGTCCTCGAACTTCTCATTCATGACATGGCAACTAAATTTGAGCTTAAAATTATAATACTTCATTAAAATCATTTAAAATAAGACCAAAAGTTAAACATTTGCTTCGACCAAATTGTGAAAATTGAAAAAAACAAACAAACCAACAGTTTGCCTGCAGCTACGCGGGAAAGTTCAGACTGTTGGTCACAAGAGTCACTAACGGGTTCACAGCGGCACAAGAGACTGCATAGTTTTTATAATTTATCTTTTTGCAGAATCTAGTTTTTGCAAAGGAGCAATTTTGGGCAAATTTTTTCAAAGAGTCTTGTGGAATAAATTCAATATTACAAAAATGCTACTATTTTAAGCCTAAATTTGTTTAAATATTTCATCCGAAAGTTAAAAAAAATTCTGCTTCTACATTTTGTGATCTGATAAATGGTGTTGGTGACTCTGTAGAGACATGACAAGTCTTTCAAACAGAGTTTTGCTGTTTAGAGGGTCATACAATGCAAAACAACATCAAATGAACAAGGTCGATAATATTCTACCTGCTGCGCCGTCATGCTGTCGGCCTGGCTCAGCGTGGCACACAGCAGGGCCTGGAAGTACAGGTTGAAGCTCATGGCAGACTGACGGTACAGATTCGCTGCTCCACAGACGCCCGACACCTTCATCAGCAGGTACTTCAGACCCGGCCGGGTGTCAAAGTCCCGCGCTGTCCTGCAGACGACGGAGTGACAGAATCATCAGCTGATTTACAGAATTATTAGAGATATCATGTATGGTTTCTGTTATTGCATCAGAGAGCCACAAGACACTGTCATCAGCGTACAGTCGTCCTCAGATGTATTCATCCCCATCCATTAAAGAAAATCTAAACTCACAACAGTCCCTCAAATAACCAGAAACTGAAAAAAGGAATAATAAATAAAAATTTGCTAAATTATAATTTAGTGAAATAAGACGTTGCTTTTGAATTGTGGTTGAAAAGAAAGAAAAATAAAAAAATAAAAAATGGACAAATGAGAGGCCTTTGCTGATGAGCAGTGGACCAGAACACCTGTCAACAGGTGCACAAGTCTGACTGAGAGCTACAGGAAACACCTGATGGCAGTGATTGGCTCAGAGGGTGGTTCAACTACATGTTAGTTCACGGCTCCCATCAGGCTGGTTTTAATTATTTTTGTTTTTTATTAAATTTTATTTATCACTATTTTTGTCAGTTTCAGCTTATGTCAGTGACTGAAGCTGTTTTTTTTCCTGCTGTAATGGGAGGCTGTGAACACATCTGAGGACGACTGTATACAGCGCCTGTGCTGTTGCAGCGACCTGTACGAGTCCAGCAGCAGGTCCAGGATTATGGCCAAGTTGGTCATGGAGATGTAGCGCAGGAAGCCGGCTGTGGGTTTGCTGGGGTCGGAGGTAACAGGCGTGACTCTCTCGTTGCCGTCGGGCTGCTTGACGAACTCCTCCAGTAGGATGTCATAGAGGTTCTGGAGCAGAACCTGGTGGGACAGAAGGCTCACCACGATGGTCCGGAACGGGATCCTGCACGGAGATCAGATCACATTCACTCAGAGTTTAAGATTTTCCTTCAAGTAAGAATTAGTTTTACTGAAATGGCGACATTATTTAACGTCGACTGTTTTGTGGCTTCTGTTGAAAATAATTGTCTGTTGAAAATAAATGTTGCTGCTGCTGCAGGTTTTCATGATAAAATAAATTAAGAAAATTACAATAACTATAATATCACCATGTGACCTCTGACCTCCTGCAGTTTGTTAGATACGGTTAAATATTCTGATAGACGAGTAGTTCAGGGACAATCAGAAAGGTGAGAATCAGAGCTGTTTCTACAGTTTCTGATAAATGGTGTAATGTCTGTGACTCCTTTAAAAACAGCAAGCCTTTTGGGGTTCAGAGGGATCATGGCGACACCCTGAGATGTAACTTAAATATGTTTCCCTCATGGTGAACCCATGTTTCAATTACTTGGTCTGCAGTGAACCATCAGACTGTGATATGGTCCAAAAACTCTAAATAATATTAATCTTAAATCCAAACGTAAATAAATATAAAAATAAAACAACAATTGGTACATTTTACCACCTAAACTACTCCAGAGGGCAGGAAACAGAAAAGTCGTAAAGAAAAAGTCTTTAAGGAGAATAAGCGTTGATCAGCTATTTCTTCTTGATTGGACCGTGTAGTTCTAGCTTCTGTACGTGACAGAACCACAGCTGTAGAGAGGACGCTGCATGAGACACACTCGGCTCTGTGCAAAGAGGATTTCACAACAAGCAGAAATGATGTGATAGAGCTGCACGATGTGTGGATTCTGTCTGAATGTCTTCACCGTGTCTCCAGTTTAACGTCTTATGGAGCCGTACACACCGAGATCCACTTTTCTTGTTTCGGTGACAGAATCAGGACAAAATGTTCCTTGTAAATTATGTTAACGTGTGTCTACTCATTACTACAAAATGTGTGTTTTTATAATTAATCATAATTATAGTATTACAACAGAACACATCTTTTTGGTGGATTCTTCTCACTGATACACGACCAGTGTAATCAAACCCTGTATTGCCTCCACACGGTGCAGCTCTACAGGCTGATGATTTGGTTCGATGGAGATCACACAGAAACACATGCAGCCTGAGAAGAACAACGACGTCACCAGAAACAGCCTTACCCGATTTTCCTGAAACCACGGCAGCAGAAAGACAAGCAAAAAGAGCGAGTTTAGCTTCTTATTCATCGTACTATATCTCCATTCAAACATTGAATTCAGAACACCTGCAGCGCCTGGAACAAACCAGCAGACAGACGACGGAGAGCAGACGAGGCTCCATGCTGTCTGATGGAAGGACACTGAACCCTTACACACACCTTCAGCTGGAAATCTGACGACTTTTCCTCAAGTGACCCAAAATATACAAAAATGTAAGATTTTTAAATGTTATATTTTTGTCCAGGTGCTGAGGAGGTTTCTGGTCAAACTTCACCATTCAGATGGAGTTTAGATCCACCGGTGTGGGTCAATAAACAACGCTGCATCATAAACTCCAGCAGCACAGTAAAAACAGCCTGTAAGCAGTCATGCCGGTAACAGAACAGCCACATTAACTGTGTTGGCTAGAACTTGTTTTGGGTCAGAAGCTGGGAAATGCAGTTCTAGTTTGAGGTAGTTAATCATCTTGTGTGATGGACCGAACCGTCTAACGCCTCAGTGAATTAATTATTAATTAATTAATTAATTAATTAATTAATTAATAGTTCAGTGTGTGTGTTTGTGTCTGCCGTCCACCTCTTCTGAGCGTGTCCGTTGGACTGCTGGTCGGACGGCAGCTCGATGATGAGAACGCAGGACTGAGCGTGCTCAAAGCCGTCCTTGTTGTTGGGAGTCTTTGGGGAGCACTGGGTGTCCAACATGAAGACCTGGGACAGAAAGAGGACACGTTAACGAGCTCTCCTGGGCCGGCAGCAGCTTTACAGCAGCTGGAATTTTGTACAGCTGCTTTTTGGTTAGAATAGTTTATTTAGTTTAAATTTACAGTTTAATTATGTCACAGGATGAACACAAGAGGCAGAAGCAACAAGACCGCTGTTACAGCACACAGTGTCAGAGTCGTATTCAATCATGATGACGAGTGTCTGAACGTCTACGGTGAGAACATTTACAATGACGTACAAGATCCGATACGACCCAACCCGAGTCCTTTAATATCAAGTATCTGCTGATGCCCGAGTCTGTTTTTCTGGATGATGCACACCTAGCTGTAGCTGCTACCTGTTTATCACTGCAGTGATCACATGAGGCGTGTAAGCTAACAGCGCTGTGTGGGATTAGCTGGTGACGGGAACCATGACAACGTCTTCTGAGGCTTCGTGACCTCCAGCCAACGCACACATGTTCAAATAAGCTCTGATCAAATAGCACATCAGTCTATCAGCCACTTCACATCAAGTGTAGGTCCTTGCACATACAAATCAGTAAAAAAATGCCTTGATCGGACCCGAGCCTGAGATCCTTGGATCGGGCTCAAAACATCCATAGTGAAGGTGCAACTTCCTGTTTCACAGCTTAGTCCTTAAATTGGAGGTTTGTAAAGGAGATAGCCAGTATTAGTGTTTATCTTTGTGGCCTCTCAGGTTGACGCACAGACAAAACGATATAACGTGTTAAAGACGGACCTGCTGAGCCATAGCTTTGATCCTCCAGTACTCGGCCTCGGCTGAAGGAGAGTGAGACGGAGCCGCCACCTTCACCTCACAGGCGTCTCCGGAAAAACTGTCCGAGCCGCTATGGAAACACGCCAGCAGGTTCTGCAGAGAGACACGGAGCAAGAACAAGTTAAAGCGATCTGGATTAAATAGAACAACAGTCATGTTATCCCTGATCTGCCAGCGTGAACCTGAATGAGCTACAGTTTGTCAGTAAACCTCTAGATGTGTCCATAAACAGAAGTAAAGGAGACAGCTCTGTTATAGGACGAGTTCAAACACTTGGAGGTGTCTGCCAAGGACTCAAGCTGCAGTTTACGTCTACATGTGTCCAGACTTGTATAATAAACTGTAAAGACTGTGGAGTGTGTTAAAGTATGAGTGTTACTGCAGAGAAGGTTCAAAATCTAAAATGTCCACATTTCACACATCTTTAACCCGACGGCATGAAAGACGGGAAAGTCATAATCTACCTTCTTTGTTTAATAATGGCCAGAAGAGGGTTTTCTGCAGAATATTGACGTGTCTCATATGATTTTATCCATTTACTGTCTAACTTTGAATCCGAACCGTTGATCTTTTAGTAAAACTTTGTGCCAAATTTAAAGAAACTCCTCCCTGATGTTGAAACAATATTGTATTTATGAGAGTTAAGTAGTGATTCCACCTTAAATCGTCACGTTTTCAGAACAATTTTCACCTCAACTGTCCCTGATTTGCCTGATTTGTTATCGTATAAATTCAATTGTTTTTAAAGACGTGTGAAATGGAAGCTTGATATAATAAATACTTTGCAAGACAACTGTGTTTTCAAACTGCCAGTTGATCCACTTCCAGGACGTTTGTGTCTCTGATGGAAACTTGAGGCTGTATTTGGATCCTTTTCCATTCCTATTATATTCCTACAACTTAAGCTTGAGCACATGAATACATCTCATTCTTTCCGGCTGTTCTGCTGGAGTCCACTGTCTCCAGATAACACTGCACATTTCAAATTCTAACGAGTCCAGACGCTGGTGCCACATGCAATGACTTTGGCTCCAGGTGTTTCTAAGCTATAGGGGCAGACAGACGGACTCCTGAAAACATCTCTGCAGAGGCATGAGCATAACAAACAGCGACCTGTGAAGGTACTGAAAATAGAAGGAGATGCATCTGTTTGGGAAGGTCTGAGCTGGATTACTGGACTAACCAGTGGATGATGCTCATTCCTGAAAACAGCAAACTAAAATCTTCAATCATGTATGAACATCATGCAAACCTCTGTTATCCACGTACCAGTCAAGCTTCCTAATACATAAAGATGATTGAAGCTGGTGGATTTATTCCAAACGTATGTACCAACTCTTAAATATGACGCTTTAATACTGTCCATACATTATATTACATGTGGCCTGGATACGCCGCTGATAAACAAAAGCAGCTTTTCTGTGAAATCGGTCAGAGATCACATGTTCATATGCCTGAAAGCATAAGCTACACGTTAAGGATTGACCTCCACATGCTTTAATCTACACGCTATGGGCCGCCAGTGTCCCACTGCCAGCGTCCTGCCGCCAGCATCCCGCCTCCAGCATCCCACCTCCAGCATCCCACCTCCAGCGTCACGCCTCCAGCGTCCCACCTCCAGCGTCCCACCTCCAGCGTCCCACCTCCAGTATCCCACCTCCAGCATCCCACCTCCAGCGTCCCACCTCCAGCATCCCACCTCCAGC
>NW_007578781.1:91176-158958 GCF_000690725.1 Stegastes partitus
CAGCGTCCCACCTCCAGCGTCCCACCTCCAGCGTCCCACCTCCAGTATCCCACCTCCAGCATCCCACCGCCGCTGTACGTTTGCTGGGACTTTATCTAAACCAAAGTGTTTCCACATATTTTTTCTCACCTGTGACATTTCTGCTCTTTGTTGGAGGAATGACTTCATATAACTAACCCAAAAAACGGATCTCATGCAGAACATGTCATCAAGTTGTTGTGAATGTAAACTTGATAAAAACGTGCAGGCGTCTGGCTGGTTGCTGCTGAGCTCCGTGATGTGGATGCAGTTCAGTGTAAGCCCACAAAATCAGCTAAATCTGGCTGCTCTGTGCCAAGACTTCACTCTTAAGCTTCCAAATACAGAAAACGTAGCAAACACAGAGGAATCACATCCATATGTATCTAATGTTTGCATTGCATTTTCATCATAGTGGGTCATAAACATTTCAGAAACAATTAATCTTCTTCCAAATAACCACATGCAGCTTCAGTGCTTGTACACCAAACTACTGGAAACCAACATGTGACGTTTAGTGTTCCTGTGATATATATATATATATACTGCACTATGACAACAACTCCATTCATTAATCAATCTAAAAAATACTGGCCTGATTTTATAGGACCATACCTGCTAAGAATGTAAAAAAAAAAGGTTTAAAAGGATAAAAAAGAAGCGAGTGTGAACCGTTTGGGACTTTCCTTATGCAGCGTAACACTGGCAAAGGAACCTGACTGTTGCTTTGAAGGACCTTCATATCTGACGTATCATTCAGAGCTTTGTGGCGCTGATTTAACGGGTCAATTGACTTTTGTCTGGTTTAATGTCAGATGGTGAGAAAGAAAAGGTTTGATGTCTGTTTATACAGTAAACTTCTGGTTTCAACTATATTTCCACACAACTGGCTGGAGCTGTGAGATTATGTCCAAAATGATTATATTGATTATTTTAATGAATATTACTACCATGTTTAGCACATTTATCACAATTATTCATTGATTTTAAACATATAAATAATCAGAGCATCGAGCGTCCATGTTGTGCTGCACTCCTGCAAATGTACAAATCTGCATCAAAATCAGGATTAAAATAATCCAGAGCATCTTCTAGATGCTAAATATAAATCAAATTGGACCCAAAAATGCTTCGCTGGCTGAACATCTGCTTAATAATGGACACTTGGATGTCCTGACGTTCCCTAAACGCCTCATGTGCAGCAGCTGAGAGACCAGAAGTCACTTTGAAAAGAGCAAAATAAGGAATTCTAGGGAGAGCACCAAATTACAGAAATAAATCAATAAAAGAATAATAAAGTAACAGTGGAAATAAAAATAGGAACAGATAAAATAACAAATAACTCATAAAATAAAGCAATATTAATCAAAAAGGAATCCATAAAAGAAAAGTCTGATAAAAGTAGAAATATAAAGACTAATAAATAAAATAATAACAATGGAAAAAATAAACAAATAAAATAAAAAATAATAAATAACTAAATAAATAAATGTAAAAAAACAAATAAAATTGAAATATTATTTTATTATTTTATTTATTTGTCCTTATATTTCTACTTTTATCAGCCTTTTCTTTTATGGATTCCTTTTTGATTAATATTGCTTTATATTGCCACATCATTTATTTGTTATTTTATTAATTCTTCTTTTTTATTTCCACTTTTATTTTATTATTCTTTTATTGATTTATTTCTGTAATTCGGCGCTCTCACTGCTCCATAGTTTGTATCCAGCAGCAAAACAAAAGTAGTGAAATGATGCATCTCAGTTGATCTTCCTCACTGCTGCACGTTGCAGCTCTGATCCTGACCCACAACAACAGAACTCCAGCAGAACCTTTAAGTTACAGGTAACTGGAGGTACCAGACTTCCTGCTGCATGTCCCACCTCTAGTATTATATGTGAACACATGCAGCGCCGCTCTTCTCAGGTCCGTATGTAGAGTTTGCAGCGTGCCAGCGGTGAACTGGAACTGTTATGTAAATGTGTGTAAGGCCTAAACACTGTACCATGCACCGCATACGACAATAATGTTAAAGCTGACGCACACAAAGTCACAGAAGCTGTTACATAAACAACAATTCCTGCTTTTGTCTGTGAGGACTAAGAGCACGTTAAGCTATTTGTGTATGTTTTATATATTAAACTCACATATATGTTTTAAGCCCTAAAGTCTCCTGATACACCAGAGAGATGAACACAAGACTGTAAATCAAGTTTCTTTTTAAATCCGCCTCTGATGCAGAAGAAGATCATTTCAACCACAATAAAAAACTGCATTTTGGGAACTGACTGATTTTTCTTTGCCTCCCAACAGATCGCTGAGGACATAAAGACTGTAATCTAGAGGAGAAAACACAACTGGTCTGTCAAGAAACCTCAAGTTAAATGTGAAGCTGTCAGTGATCATCATCGTGTCTCTTTCTGAGTCACACTCACACAGATGTGGCTCTAAGCTGTAAAGCTGCTTAGCTGCAGTCGGGCAGGCAGCTGCCTCAAAAACATCCTCTAATAAAATGCGTCACCTCTGCTGAGCGCGCTCGCACACGGCCGAGGTTAGCGGCCGACGGAGCAGCAGCAGCAGGAGCCGGACTCCCCGCTGAGGCCGCGCTCGCCAAATCTCCCACGGCACCCGAACGCCACACCCACACAGCAGGTAGCATCATCAGCAAATTAACACAAATCTCTGATAAAGCCGAGCGGCCGACCGACTGTCGCACGCAGTAAACACTCTGATTACACGACCACTAAAAACTAACCCAAACCGACTGCGCTCCTCCACAACACAGGTCATCAGGGAAACCTTTCTAACTTATTACTGGTTGAACTTAAAACTAAGGCTGCAGCTGCTTTTCTATCCATTGATCGAGTTGTCTTAGTTAATCTAGTTTGACAGACTCCATGTCCTGTTATAATGCAGCAAAACTACAAAATCCTGTTTAAATTGGCAACTCAATCAGGACAACAGCATTTACAATGAGGCTGATCGTTTAAGTCAGTGTTGAAACTCCAAAAGAAACCCAAGCTGCTGTTAAACCACAAAACAAAGTTCAATCTGTGAATTAGACAAAGAGCAAAAACCACAGACTGCAGCAGACAACACGACAGGTCAAGTTACGAACCAACCACTGACGGCAAATAAACGCAGACGGGATGGACACGAGCCAAAGTGTGGATGCCAGGAGTTAAATGAAATACTCTATATTCAATGTCTGTGTAAACCTGCTGCACAGAGCTGGTGTCAGACATCTAATGAGAGGCCTGGTCTGTTCTCCTCACTACAAGCACAGCAGCTGAACACTGCTGTCCTGTCCTACAGATATTCTGTGTTCGATGGAGCCACGATGTCAGAAGTCAAACACGATTCCAGAGAAGAGCGAGTGTCAAAAATGAGCTGAGTTTCTTTTTTACAGTGCAGCAGTCGACACATCTGAGCCTATCCCAGCTGACTCAGGGTGAAGGCAGGTTCACCTGGACAGGTAACCAGTCTATCACAGGGCTACACTTAGAGACAGACAACCAAGCACACTCACATTCACACCTACGGACAATTTACAATCACCAATTAACCTCAGCATGTTTCTGGACTGTGGGAGGAAGCCGGAGAACCCGGAGAGAACCCACGCTGCACGGGGAGAACATGGAGACTCCACGCAGGAAGATCCCGGGTGTCCTCACCGGGACGCCAACCGGTGACCTTCTAGCTGTGAGGCGCTAACGTTGCTAACCACCCGCAGCTCTGTGCTTTATCAGTTTTCTTTAAATACAGAAGAATCTGTGCAATATCGTGAGTTTCCACATTTGAGAGGAATCGGCTCAATACCTTGAATCTCTCCATGTAGAACGATCCCAACAGAACCTCTTGTTCATTTCATTTTTTACAGATGTCCACACATGTCTGCGTGATCCCCTCTGCTGCTGACCACCTCACTGCTGTTGGATTACTGTGGGATTGTCATAATCTTATGCTATAGCTCATTCTTCTTTGTTCTGATCAGAGATGGTTTCTGACTATTTAGGCTGAATTCATTTTGCTGCTCGAGTTTAAACTTCTATCAGAACCACCTGTTTTTGCAGAACAATGCAGCTCAAACCTCAGCATCGACACACTGAGACATGAAGTCAGCCCGCTTCTGTTATAGTTGATTTCTTGTGGCTGGATTATTAGGAGGAACTGGGGTTGTGCCTCAGGAAGGGGAGGCTTCAGCTGTGTCTTTGCTGTCTTGACTTGTGCATGTCGTGTGAATTGCACAAAAATAAAAGCAAAGTTTTCCAAAAATATCCAACTGTGGTTGAAAGACAAAGATTTTGGATTTATGTGCAGAAGGAGCGACAGCGTTAAAGCTGCATCTTTCTGTCTCCACCCGGTTTGTTCAGGTACCCGGAGGGCAGCAGCAGATAGAAGCACGGTGAGGAGAGCGGCAGCTGCAGCACTCTGAGCGTGTGTCTGGGGTTAACTGGGGTTATCAAGCTTAATGTGGACCGTCAGCATGTTGACAGTATTAACAGCAAAGGCTTTTAGATTACTTCTGTCCCAACCAGCAGCTTCAGATTGGGGATGGATTATGTGGTTTGCTTCAGTGAGCAGGCCTGTTGGAGGGCCACACTGTGCTGCTCTTCTACCTCCATGCGGTCGTGTTTGTACCTTGACGGGCTCCAAGGTGGCAGAGAAGGCATCCTGCAGAGCGCAGCAGGCCAACCTCCACATCTCCTCCGTGAACACTGGACCCACTGTGACCAGCACATACCTGGAGACACAAACACAACGACGGTGGTTAGATATAATCTGGGCCACTGTCACATCCAGAACACGAGCTGTTGGACACTTTGCTTTCCCTCAGAGCTCCCTGGCTCCTACTGACCATGTTAATCTTCTGGTAATCAGCCTGTTAACGGTTATTTGGTGGATCATTTAAGCAGCACAGCGGCGTGCGTGGCTCTGAGTGTGTTTGTGGTAATGAAGGAAGTCAATAACGTGGGTCACTGATGTACTCTTCATCCTGAGGTGTTCCCAGACCAGATGAGATGTGTAATCTCTCCAACAGTTCCTGGTTTTCACCCCAGGATCTCCTCCTGGTTAAATGTGCCTGGAAAACCTTGGATCAGATCCCCAGCCATCCTGCAGAGGGACCTGAGCTCTGCTGCTTGTATCTGCGATCTCATACGTCGGGTCACCACCACAGATGAAGGCTGGAATGTGGAACGGCCGGTAAATCGAGAGCTTTGCCTTCAGCTTCCTCTTCACTACGACGGTCCAGTAAAAACGCTGCATCAACAAGATACCAAAAGTTCTCTGTTTGGTGCAGAAACTCACTCCCTAACCTGGAAGCACTTCAACACGATGCATCTGCAGCTGGTTCTGGACGCTACCTGCTCTTTACAGATGGTATAAATACATACACAGCGTCGCCAGGCTTGTTCTTTAAGTCAGGAATTACTTCTTCAAAGAATTTACCTCAAGAATCTCAGAGCAGATCAGACACAAGGAAACGATTCTCTGGCTGACTGTGAATAAAACAGACACTGGCATGCAGAGAGCACAGAAACCAGACCTCGTGTTTCATGGTTTAGTTTGAGCAGCTACCAGGTAATGGTACCGAGTAAAGAATGAGGAAAAAAAAACACCAAAACAAGCAGCTGGAGGCTAAAACCGGCTAACAGCTGATTCAGACACTTTTCAGAAGTTATCATTAACCCTCTGACAAATTTCTCATCACTGTGGCCTCATTGTTCACTGTCATATAAAGTCCTGCATCTCTGTGGAAACAGAACCGTGTATGAGAGGAGAGAGAACCCGTCTTCTGTTAGAACAGCATAAATACAACATTGAAAGAACCTGGAATCAGCTCCTACCGACATGTTGGCACGAGAGGAGAACAGATTTTTATTTTGTTTTTGCAGAATCTGGTTACTGCAAGTTAATTAAGACCTGGAGAATAAAGTGATGCAATGTCATGATTTTAAGTTCAAATTTTAAATAAAAGTTTCTGTTTTCTCGACCACTTCCTTTCTGTAGTGATGATAAATGGTGTCATTTTGGGGTCAAACCTGGAACAGAGAGAGACGCAAACATTCCTGCATTTACAACGTTTCCACACTTGAGGTCCACGTGGTGTTTAACTGACAGACGAGTGGTCACCTGATGCAGGAGCAGCCCACTCTGGAGATGGTCTCTGCCGGCTCGGACACGCAGGCCACCAGCAGCTTGAACAGATCCTTCAGCATCAGGTTGATCAGCGACTCGTAACCGATGTCTGCAAGGAGGGAGGCCGGAAACACAAACACGTTACACAAGCACGCCACGACGCCACAACAGAGCCGTGACGAGGCCCCGGTTTAATCTGACTAAAGAGCAGGACGGTGGAACAACAAGTCATCAGCCACGCTCCAGTTCCCGTCCATGAATGAGTCACATCATACAAACAACAACTCTTCATGAGATCGGTGACAGCGGACCTTCACTTCAGAGGGTTTTATCTCACGTGTGGCAAAATAAAATCATCTCAAGGTTACAATTTCAGACAGTGTGACAGCATATCGGGGCAACTGCAGGTAAAGAAAGAGAGAAAATATGAAGCTGATATCGCAGAAAAAGTCACAAACTTACAGGAAAAAAACATAAATATAAAAACACTGGTGGCATCTGATATGTCTGAGCTGTAATGATCATTTTTTCCTTAAAAAAAACACATGACGTTTTTATAAATGTATGGCTTCAAAGAGGCCAAACGTGGCACATTTCTAGGTTCATGCTCCTGTTTCTGGGGCCTCCTATCACATGCTGACATGCTTTATAGTTTAAAACACATGGTTCTGTCCTCATGCTGCACATTGCTGCAGCGCTTCCTCTCTGCCTCTATCTGAGATGCTTCAGCTCCTTTAGGCCTCGCTCTGAAAAAGCTGCTGTGATTGGTCAGCTAGCACAACCAACAGCGGGCTAGCCTGGGTCTCTAGCAGGGAAATAACAGCAGACTTTGGGGAAGCTGCTCATTTTGTAATTGAGGACCAAATCAGCTGCTAGTCAGGCCGTATGTGTTATACAGTGATGTAGATAAGTAACAGAGGAAAAGCCTGGACTCAAACGAGGCATTTCTGAAATGTTTTCTTTTAAGTAAAATGGAACAAATATGCTGCACTGAAAGTTTTAGGGACAGCTTTAAGAGTTTTGAAGAAACAGGGAGCCTTCAACCTTTCAGATGTGGCCTTATCAGTGCAAACATTACTAGTTTTAATGCAGCACTTATCTGAAGAAAGCAGCAGCAGTTAGTTTCGTGTTCATCATCGATCAAAGCAACAAGTTGGTGGTGACGTGGAGCAACGTCTGCTTAACTTGTTGGGATTTTAGGCATCAGACTTTCCAGTGAATCATCGAGTCACAGAGGGGGAACTTCAGGGACTGATCAGGGTCGAAGCTGTGAGCTGTACCGGCGACTCACCGGAGTGTATGAAGCTGTTGACGTGCTCCACCACCAGCTCACACGACAGGCCGATGGCGTGCTTGAAGTTCGCCGCCGCCACATCCCAGTAGGAGTGGTCGCCATGGCTACGCTGCAGCCACAGCGACATGACGGGAAGCAGCAGCTGGATGACGGAGAAGATGGCGAAGCCCGGACCTGGAGGGACGGGACGGAGTTACTCTACATATTTACCAGCGCTGTACGGTTTGTGTGCAGCGACAGAACCGACACCGCTCTCCTGACGGGGTGCGACACCGTCAGATCCACAGACACTGACAACATGGCCTACCTGGTACCGTGGTGACCTCTCTGAGCAGCGTGAAGAGCAGCTCCAGGGTCGGAGGCTGATGCTGTCGAGGGCAGTTTGAAACCGCCGCCGTGAGCTGCTCCAGCAACAGAATCCACACCTGGATCAAACCTGCAGGACGGAACAGAACAGAGCTGCATGAAAGAAACAGGACAGCGAAGAGCAACGCTGGAGACAGATGAAGAGAGGACGAGCAGGAACGCGTCTCAACCTGTGTCATCGTCGAACTCCTGCAGGACGCAGTCCATCCCGTCCTCGCTGCTGATGGAGCGTTCCTGCGATCGCATCGGCAGGCTGGCGAGCCGCGCTCCCAGGAACACCGGCTTGGACGGCATCTTGTAGATCTTTGCGAGCAGCTGTCAATTAAACACAGCGCAATCAGAATCAGAAAGCTTCTTATTGCCAAGTGAGCTCGTACACACAAGGAGTAAATATAGAATAGAATAGAATAGAATAGAATAGAATAGAATAGAATAGAATAGAATAGAATAGAATAGAATAGAACAGAACTTTATTGATCCCTTTGGTGCAAACCTCAGGGAAGTTGTTGTACTAGAAAACAACAACACAACATCAGCAACAATAGTATCTAGATAATAAATAAAGAAAAGTATAAAGTACTACGTAAATAAAAAGTACCGTGACAAGAGACATAAACTTTCCTAAACCAAGTAATAAATTAGGAAGCAGTTTAAACGACAGTATTGCACATGTAATGGTGATGCACAGAGGTAGAGCAACAGGAGTCTGTAGTGATGAGTGGCTGTTCATGAGGGATACGGCCTGATCATCAAAAAGTCATTAATAAAATCGTGTGAATCTGCCTCTGCTATTCCAACAGTCACTAAGGCACTCAGCACTGATCTCATACTGTCACTTATTGGGACTCAACAAGAGGAAAATGTGTCGCTGGTTGGGCTGAACACTAATCTAGACATTGTGCAGAACCCTGAGGGACGACCTGATGCAGTCTGCAGAAGAACTGGAACAACACAATGACCTGAACAACTCTCATGTTCATTCAGCTGATGGTTCTGCTGTCGGCGTGTCTGCTTTAGCGCCGGCGGAGCTCCTACCTGCGAACACTTGCGGAGGTAGTCGAGGGCAGGCAGGCAGAGGTCGGTGGAGCTGTAACCTGAAACATGGACACAGTCCCCGATCTCTTTATAGTCCACCTCTCCTGCACACAGGCAGACATCACAAAGGAAACAACAAATAAAGACCAAAAAAATGCAAAAACCCCCCTTTTTTTTTGTTAGAATAGAAAGCAGCAACAAAACCAAGTGATAGAAAACGTCTGTGACATTTGTACTGCGTTTGATGAAACATGCTGAGAATCTCTGAAGCTAAAAATTAAAAATTAAGCCGCACAGAACATTAAAAAGTTGTTGCAGCATTTGGCCACACATTCATCAAATCAAACTGCAGCATCGAAACTCAAAAAAGATGAAACATTTCCAGAAAGCCTGAGCCTGTGAGAGCAAACTGAACGCTTCTGAACATCCTGTTACGTCCTGAGAATGTGACATAAACACAACCTGTACATGATGCATCTCACGGCTGATTCCAGGAAGAGTGACGTCCGAAACTAAACTAAACGGCGAGCACAAGCGAGACCAACCCAAGCCTTTGACGAACTTCATGAGGCACATGATGTAGTCGGTGGCAGCGTTGGCGAAAACCTGGATGTTGTCGGTGTTGATGAAAGCCTCGAAGACGTCGAACACCGGCGCCTGGGACTTCCCTGGAGGAAAACACGAGAGGAGGGCAGGAAGGCTGGTTGGTACTTTGGTTATTTCCTGCACTAAAGAGGCTGCCAACGTCTAGAGCTGTCAGGTGATGAACGTTTTTAATGAAATGTGGTTCTCAGTCGTACCCATGGAGTATTCTCCCAGCAGGTAGTCCTTGGTGTCGGTTTTGCTGCCGTGGACGGTCCTCAGAGCGCTGAACAGAGGCCTCCACCCAGACAGGATCTGAGGAGAGCACATCTCCACCAGCTCTCCGATGGACGTGATCACCTGCAGGGAAGCAGGCAGAGAAACACCTTCAGAACTGCATCGACTCGGCAGTTAACTGAGGAGATGTGCTGTGTGGGGCGACTGGACGTCACCTGGTCCTGCACGTCCTCGTCGCACAGCTCCAGCTGCATGATGTGCTCGAACGGCCTGAAGAGCGCCTCGTTGAAGTGGAAGTGTGGAAGCTCCGCCCAGCTCGTCAGCACCTCCGTCAGGACGTCGTGGATGAAGGAAACGGCCTTCTGGGACACGTGGCGCTCTTTGTGACACGCAGCCTGGGAGAAGGACAAACCTTTCAACCTTTGTCCAGATGAACAGAAGCTCTGAGCTATTCGTTCACACACATTACAGCCTCCCAACCGACAGCATTTTGAGCACATTCCTAAAAAGTAACTGCTGTGCTCTCATCTTTCATACAAATCAATATTACTGATGGTATTTATCAGGTAGATCTGCTGCTGTTTGAGCAACAGGAAGATAACAACTGAGCAGAAAGATGGGCAGAACAGAGGAAGAGGAGGATGCAAGAAGACAAAACGTGCTGCACAAAGATGTTCAAACTTCATCTGAACAACATCTCCATGAGAGCAGCAGGTTAACAAACTGGTTCGTATAAACGTAACAGCTGTACCTGTAAAAACACTGTTCTACATGACAGACACTGTTTAAGTTGCTGAGTTTGAAGTAGGCGACATGATTCACTCAGATGTTGACTTTTATTCTACTTCAGCTGAGAACAGCTGACTTCTTCACACCAGTCTGGACCGTAGCTGTGGTCAGGTGTACAGTGCCTCACCTCCACCAGGTGTGGCGCCACCACGCTCCAGGCCCTCATCATGTGCAGCAGAGGGCGGCTCTTGTTCCTGACGATTCGTAGCATGGCCTCGCCGAGCCGGAAGAGATGGAGGGCGCTGCGGCGGTCCGACGTGGACTTGGCCTCTCCTACAGACACACCAAGTCTCTGTTCAAGTCTCACTCAAGTCTCTGTTTAAACTAACAATCAGTAGACATGGAACAGAAACCTCAAACCAACATTCAGGATTGTGCTTAATCATCATTATTTTAGGGGGTAAATATGACATATAGATGCATTTATTCAGTATTAATTACAGCAACACACTTGCTAACTTAACTACATGTTCCTCTACGATAACAAACATGTTTGACGTGTTTTCATAGAAACGATGTCGGTGTCTGCTTATAAAGTCACATTACGGCAGCCCGGCTCTGTTTCAGGGACAAACAGAAGGCCTCCATGCCGTGTGTTCTTACCCGGCATTGCCAGTGAATAGTCTCCGGTCTCAGTAACGGAGTCGAACAGCTGCGACTGAGAAGCTTTTCTCAGCTGCTGCAGGAAACCGACCAGACCGACCAGGTTGAGCTTCGTAGCTGCTTCTTCAAACAGCCTGAAACACACACACAGAGCGTCGTTGCATTCAAGTGAGCATCTGCAGTAGAAACGTAGCTTCAAGCTTTTAATCCTCTGAACCTGAAGCAGTCATCTTTTGCTCCTGCTGCATTTCTCCTCATTGTGGGCTCAGTTTTCACTGCAGCATTAAGTTCAGAACAACCATGACTAGAAGGAGAGAGGACTCAGACATGTCTTCTGTGCAGCAGAATGCCAGAAATCATAAAAACAAAAAACTAAAGATGATTTTTTATTTATTGTTACTTATGCAAAAATGGAAAAAGGCTGGAATGAAGATGTGTCCGTAGGTGTTGTCAATACTGGAGGGAAATGGTGGCTCTAAAAACAACAGATATTTTACTACTTAGTCGTTGTTTCCATCATTACCTCCTGCTATCTGCTCTGTGTACACAGCCTGCAGTTCAGCCTACAATCTGAGCGTTTGGAGTTCAAAGTGTTAAAGTAAAGATAAAGTGAGATAAAGGTCTGTAAAATGTCAACAGCTCACAATAACGTACACTTCTGAGCATCACACAGACATAAACACGGCTACGCAGGCCGACGGCAGCACAAGCGGAGATGACAAAAAGTTGTCGTGCAAGAAAATGTCCAGTATTGTGAGTGGATCATACGCCGTCCCTAAGAACAGAAGAAGATTAAAGATTCAGGGCAGAAAAAGGGCGGATTGAGGTCCTGCTGGTGCTAAAGGCTGTGACGGACACCTGCCCTCAAAAACTCTGATCCTGTGTCAGAAAACTTTATCTGCTGCCCGCGAGCACAAAGCAGAGGATTGTGAGGATTGGTCGGCACGCAGATTATTGTTTCTATAAACTCTGGGCTTATCTGACTATTGTTAGCTAACATTTTACACAATGTTCTATTAATATGCAAACAAAGGACGAACCCATCCAGCTCAGAAATGGCAGCAAGGATTTACAAACAACGTGAGATGTGCGCTGATTAAAACGGTCGACCGTGATCTCGTGACCAGCGATCATCTCCACGCCTAAACACACCTGAACGTTCAGAGCAGAACAAAGTTTCAGCGGCGTGGCCCTTTAAGCCGGCGGCCCGGTGCAGGAGTATTTACAATGTTTTTGGCACTACTGTCAGCTTGTAAATGTGTTCAGTCCATCTGTTCCAAAAGATCAGAGGGAACATCTTTTTTTTTTTATTCGCCCCTAAAAGCAGCCTAGATAACTGCTTACGTAAGAGATGATCCTTGGAATAAACACACGCACCGACTCCATGTTTACTGCAGCGCCTTCTGCCTGTCTGTGCTGCTGGAGCGCTGAGGCACAAACACACGCGTGTGTCTGTATGTTTACATGTCTGTATATCTGTACGTGTGTGAGAGGGCTGAAATGAGCTGAAACTTATATTTAATTGAACCGATTCCGACTCCTCGAGCAGCTCTTTGAAGATGACGACACAATCTGTCCTCTTTTTACATGTCTCTGGTTCTGCTCTGCTGGTTCTGCTCTGCTGGTTCTGCTCTGCCGGTTCTGCTCTGCCGGTTCTGCTCTGCCGGTTCTGCTCTGCTGGTTCTGCTCTGCTGCTGCCATCTCGTGGCTGTGAAACGTCACAGTGACCTCCTGCGGAGCACCAACTGCCAGTGAAATGTAGTTTTGTGGGATAAATTCATTAAGAGTCGCCGCCATGCTGACTGCTAATTAAACAAGGTGGCAACAAGGAAGAGAGACATTTTATTGGGCTGTTAGGCCTGAATTAAAACCTGAACCCGCTGTGAGACCATTATTCTGTTGTGTATAATCAGTTTACTGCACACATTATCTAAAGGCTGCTGTGTGCTTCTATATAATGTAATTTACTGAAGATCACATCCACTCAGTTTGGTGGGAAATACCTTCATGTTGACATTGACAGTTATAGCGACAATATTTTTCTATCACTGCTCAAATTTTCATTAAAAAAAAAGGCATAGTTAACATTGTAATATGTTTATGTAAAATATTTATCTAAAACAAAGATCCACTCAACATATATGCATGTACCTCTTCTTCTTGTTGCTGATTTATCTACCAGTTCTTTCCCCAAAACAAGTTTATAAAATGATGCCACAGCTGAAAAAAAGCTCGTATTAAATCTCAACTAGAGTTCACCAGGAGGTACGTGGGAGACTCTGAAGTGGACTGGAGGATGCTGTGTTTGCTGGACTTCACCACAAACATCCCCACTGTGAAGCACGGCGGTGGCAGCATCATCAACTGAATAAAACACTTCTACACATTTAGATCATGTGAAGCTACATTTCTTCCAGTCGTGGGAGCAACTGTGGGCAACTGGGAAAATGTTGTAGCAGTGAGTTGTTGCTGCAGTGAAAAATGAGCCCACAGTGAGAAGAAAATGGGACAAAAAAAACTGCTCAGAGTTCAGAGTTACCATGTTTCTATCAATAATCAAACATAAACCTTGATGTAAACGTGTTTAAATGCTAATAAACATATTTACAATAAAACTCTGATCTCAGCAGCGTGTCTCCGGCCTACCTGTCGGCTTGTGTGGACAGCGTGCACACAGCCTTGGCAGCGTTGTTTCCCGTCATCAGGCTGCCGCTCTTCAGGTCCAGGCCTCGGCCTCCTCGGCTGCGCTCCCTCAGCAGCTCCTGGATGGACAGCGGCTGGATGACCGGCTGGCTCAGGCTCAGCTCGGCCGCCTCGGGGCTGGGCTCGCAGCTCAGCTCCAGCCCCAGGTCGATGCCGGCCGACTGCTGGCTCTGCTGGGTGATGGTGGTCAGGGAGGACGGCTGCGAGGAGCCGTCGCTGAAGTGTGTGTGCTCCAGAGAGCTGATGTACTCGGTCACCCTGAGAAAGATTTATAGGTTTACAACACATCCCTCATACCTTTAAATGAAGCCGTTTGGGGGAAACCTGCTGTCTGCTAGTGTGTGAGTTTAATAATCCCATTGCAAGTGCTTGAAAAGTTCCACTTGTACATTCAGATTTTTTTACTGACGAGGACACTGAGCCTGTACAAAACTATTCACACATTTTGGGAGATTTGCCCTTTAATTCCTGGCTACAAGCTTCAGCAGCTGAGATGGGAGAGACTCTGCTCAGCTTTATGGAAGAGTGGCAAAGAGAAAGCCACCTGACAGAGCTGAAGCAGATTTGCATCGAGGAATGGGCTAAAACTTCAGGCTGAGTGAGACCCATCCACACCGGGTCAGTGCAGCAGCTCAAGAAGCATCTTCTATAAACTGACTTGAATGGAGTGAAGACCGATGCAAAAGCTCATTTAACATTTTATTATTATTAGTCAATTGGCATTACTTTGCAGAAAACATTACTTTGACATCAAAGAGTCTTTCTTCTTCTCATCAAAAAAGCCAGATCGTACAGACCATGACTCATCGTTGAAGAGCAATAAAAGCAGAAAGCTACCAGCGGGGGTGAATATGTTTCATAGCCTTTCATAGCCGATGCAAGTTTCATGTGTGAGCGTACCTGAAGACGTGCGGCCAGCAGTCGTGGTTGTGGCTGCCCATCTCCAGCCCGACGTTCAGGATGGCGTCCATACACAACACGTGAGCTGTGTGGAGACGAACTCCCTGAGGACGGCCGATCTGCTCCAGACGCTGCTCAACACGCTGCTTCACTGGACGCACAGAGGAAGGAAAAACGATGAACCCTCGTGAGAAATGATGTTTTAAAGGCTAGAAACGAGCTCAAGCTATATTTAAAACAACTGACTGTTTAATTACGAGCTTAAAATCTGTCAAACTTTAATATCGACTTTGCTTTTTCGAGAAATAAGATGATTTTTGAAGGAGATGAGCTCCTTGTAGTTCCCCACAGCCGCCCCTAGGTGTCACTAAAGGCCCATGTCTTCTTTTATTAAACATGATTCCGTCTGTGTTTTTGGTGTGTGTGTGTGTGTTTGTACACGTTTATGAACTGCTTTGTAATAAAAATGCACGTTGCTGTCAGCACCTTGTGTAATAGTGTCTCCGGTGTCTCCAAGCTCCTTCTCCTCCTTCTCCTCCTGCACACAGGAGGCTGCAGCCATCTGGGCTAAAGCTGACGCACAGTTGGCAGCAACACCTGACAGACACGGTGCAAACATGTGCCGTGTTATTCCATTAATTAATCAAACATAGGATGGTTGAAATCAGACAAATGTACACCAAACGATACGATACAACAGAGTCACACTCATCAGCACATCATCAGGGCACGCTCTAATGCACACTGTCACACCCACTCTAGATTCTCATCCAGATTTCGACTTTCAGAATTAGACATTTATCAGATTTACACTCTTCTGTGTGTCCCAGTGTGTTCCAGCAACTGCTCATAGTTCATAGAATCAGACTTCTGAAAGAGGTTATGGGTGAAGCTTCATCTCTCCAGATGTTCTCTGTAAAAGCTGAGGTAGAAGGTGTGCATGAACCTTAACCTCCTGTTAACCTCCCACAGAGCTGCAGAGTCCAGCAGCTACTGAGCAGCTGTCACTTGTAAAAGTGCCAAATTTAATTAATGCGAAGCTGAGGAGGAAAAACATTTCTGCATTTAGCAAAAGCTCAACTTGGCAAATTTATATTTCATGTAGGTCAGAAACATTCAGTAAAAGTTTAAACCCTCTGAACCCGAAGCAGCTTCTGGGTTTTTATTGACTGCCGTCACGTTTACTCACCGTGGGCTCGTTTTCACTGCGACATAAAGGAAACAGCACAACCATGACTAGAGGTCCAGAAATGTCTTCTGTGCACAACAATAAACCAATAATTATTTTTTTAAAAAGGGAAAATGAAAGTTAATTATATTGATTATATACAGTCTGTATTCAACACGTCCATTAAAGAAAATCTAAACTCACAACAGTCACTCAAATAACTAGAAACTGAAAAAAGTAATAATAAATAAAAATGTGTTAAATTATAATTTAGTGAATTAAGACGTTGCTTTTGAATTGTGGTTGAAAAGAATAATTTAAAAAAACAAAAAATGGACAAACTAGAGGCCTTTGCTGATGAGCAGTGGTCCAGAACACCTGTCAACAGGTGCACAAGTCTGACTGAGAAACACCTGATGGCTGTGATTGGCTCAGAGGGTTGTTCAGCTAGACAGTAGTTCACAGGTCCATCAGGCTGGTTTGATTGTTTGTTTGTTTGTTCTATATATTTATATTTCTGCTGAACCACAATTCAAAAGCAACGTCATGATTTTAATAACATTTTTATTTATTATAACTTTTGGCAATTTCAGCCTATTTCAGTGACTGAAGTTGTTTTTTCCTTCTTTAATGGGAGGGCATGAACACATCTGAGAAGTGTGTGTATATATATATATATATATATGTATATGTATATAGTGTCCCCAGATGTTACTAATTCTGGAAAAACAAAAGAAAAAGTGACGCTCCACATAATATTTTAGGACTTAGTATTATATATTTTTTTAACATCCCTTTCAAAGCCACTGTGGGTTTTGTGGTTCAGAGGGTTAAGCACATATGTGTGTAGTTTATGTGAACCGTACATGCATCAGTTATTCAGGTTCACTGAATTTCTTTTCAAGGATGAGCTTCAGACTCCTGACGGGCCAGATGGAGCAAATCGCAGCAGATTCCATGTGTCAAGTGTCATCTGCACTTCATCTGTGTGACTAAACTTCAGAAGCCTCTGAAACATGTTATTTACTGTCAGTTAAAGTGTCCATAAACCCTCACAGGGCTTCTCAGTTATTCTGGCTAATTAGCCCTCTGCTCCGACTGGAGCTGAAGCAGCGCTGAGAAACACATGAGGCCAGCAAAGCGCTAACGAGAGCAGCAGCAGGGCTCCGTCTCTCCACTCTCCTGCTGCATATGTGCATTCATGTGGCGCGCTCAGCATCCCAACCTAGTTAGTGAGGAGTCGAAGGGTTAAACCATGTGACAGCTAGTCCTCCCTGCTGCCCTCATCCCTCCACCAAGCCTGTGTGCAGGCTGCACAGAGTGTAGGAGACGTGAGCTCTGTTGTATTGCCTTCTAGCTTCATTGTCAGCGAGAGCATAATGAGCGAGATCTCCATCAGCATCCCAGGTGATGGGAGGGTCCTGATTATAACGGAGAACAGCAGATATGTTCCCTCCTTAACAGAGTAGAGAGGACTTCACACTGGGACAGTTCCTCATGAACAGGTTCAGCGTGACTGAACAGGTGCTACAGAGCTAACAGGACATGCAGGTAGACGTCAGGTCAGCACAGGTTCTGCAGATTCTGAGAGTAATCAAACGAAACAGGAGAACACCTGAGTGGGAGGAACTTAAACCCTCTGAACCCCCAAAACCTGCAAGCTGGTTTAAAAGGCATGTCATGTTTGTCATTTATCAGTCAGAAAGTGTAAAAATCATTTTTTTTTTAAAAAACATCAAACGTTGAACTTTCCGACAGCCTTCAACTGCTCACATGTGACGTGCATTCAGTTGGTAAGTTCACTATAATGTTACAGAAATCACTTCATCCTACACGTCTCAGTGAGAATTTCATCCAAAATAAAGTGTTTACTTTGACCAGATTCTGTAAACAAACAAACAAACAACAAAAACAAAGCAGTCACACTTTTCTGTGACTCAGCTACAACCAACAATCACAAAAACTCTGGACCGAACCGGGCTGAACCGCACAGATGAGAACACTACGGAAACTTTCCCCTTTTTCTTTTTTGGTATTTTATGGCTTTATAACTTAATTATACAGCAGTTCTCTCTCCTTCCAGTCACGACTGTTTCCACAGAGCTGCAGGACTTTATCTTGCAGTGAAAATTGAGCCCACAGGGAGGACAAATGTGACAGGAGCAGAGAAGCAGCCAAAAGCTATTCTGGGTTCAGTGGATTTAAACTCTTGCACAGTACTGTATGTTTTTGTGTAAAAATAATGCAAAGCTTCTCTATTTAAATCCAAAGTAAGTCTTTATTTTGAGTGATGCAGAGAACTCACTTTGTTTCCTATTTGCATTGCAGTTCTTCATGACAAAACTCCCAGAGCTCAGGAGGTCACATCAGTGTGTTGATCAAAAAGATTTATGGCTGCAGAAAACAAAACATGTTTTCTATGTTGAAGAATGTGAACTTCTCCAACAAGGTGGAGGTTCAGCTGCTGTCTACACAGTGTTCGTCCTTCTAACTCAAACCTGAATATGTTCCAGCTGCAGGGCTGATGTTCAGTGTCTGATCCTGGTCTCTGACTTCTCTGTGTTCAAGGAAAGTAGAACAAAAGGCTCCCCACAGGGCTGAGCGATGAGCCTCATTGTTCCTGTTAAAACCAACACATGAACATGCTTCACCCACCCAGAGCGCAGCTGAGCGCCGCAGCTTTACGGAGGCCGTCCAAGCTCAGACAGATGGTGTCTCTCTCCCGCTGGCTCTGCTCTTTGACCCCCTCTGCTCCCAGGATGAAGGCCAGGCCCTTGGAGCTGCCCGCCATGCGGCCCGTCAGCGGCGTGGACAGAACATCGATCAGGTTCTTCCAGACACCGGTGAGGATGAAGCGCGAGAACACGGCTCCTGGAACACACACACACAGAAACACTGATGCTATATGTAGGAGCTCTGTTTGAAAAGTGGACCATCCTGCAGGTTCACCGATCAGCAACAACATACGTAATGCACCTTTAAAGGTTCCAGATTTTATTGTGTTTTGTGAGCCTTAAAATGAAAGCTGTGATAAAATGCACCACCACACCTCAAGGCTAACCTGACAAAGCCAGTAATCATCCAGCTAAAGATTAGCATAGCCCCGCCCCCCTCGCTGCTTCCAGGTGAACCAATCAGAACGAGCAGCTGCCTCAGAGTGCACCAGGTTTATTTACCGTCTACAGCTGCTTTGGCTAAAATGTTTGAGCCACAGAAAAAGCTCACGAAATGTTCTGCAGCTAAAGTGAACACAACAGTATTTATGCTCTCCCAGCATCTGAGGGACTGAAGACCAACTGGATTTATTGTTTGATGGAAATCAAACAGGAAGATTCATACTGTGAGCTCATTGTGTCTGTAATGTTGGCTAATGTTAGCATTAGCTGTGATGCTCCGCCCACAGGTCAGAGCTCCATGGAAACAGTCAGAGGAAAACTGAGTTAAACCAGTAACCAGGGACTGGACGGGTGTTTTGCATGACACCTAAACTCATGTGACTTCTGTTTGCTTCTCTCTTGCTCTCTGTGCTCACACAGATGTTTTTAGTATCTTTTGCTTTTTAGCAGCTGGATTCCCAGTAAAGCTGTTCTCCTTTACAGGACGTTCTGTCTCCGTTGTCAGACAACAGAACAAAAACGCAGCTCATTAAGACTACATCGTAACCAGCGGCCACTTGAGAGAGTTAAAATAATGACAAACTCGGGAAACACACGAATAACAAATAACAGCTGTGAGTTCTGAGATCATCTCCACGTCAGATGATTGTCAGCTGCTGTGAGGTCGATGGTGTCAGCAGAGGGAGTCTTCTTCCTGAAGGGGACAGTCACGGAAAAACCAACCAGCTAGAAAGAACAATGTGGGGACATGTGGGACTGGAATAAGGACCTTCAGAGCGTCTGTAGCTGATGTCAGGAAGCTACAACATCCAGTAAAAAACAGCGTTCAGTCAGCTCTGCACTCCGAGATCTCAACAGTTTACACAGCGAGTAGCTGGAGAGGCGGTGATTCAGACAAACAGGAGCTCCGGTGCTTTGTACACACTCAAAAAGAACATCAGTGTCATCGTGGGTGACTCAGCAGCGGTTGCCATGGCGATGCCGGCCAACCCTTAGCGCTCCAGGGGGATGCTGGAGGAGCGCAGGTGGTCCCTGACTCATTTTCTCCACGTCTCCGGCTGCGTCCGGCCTCTTTCTACCCGTCCACTCTTTGATTTTTCACTCGCTGTTTGGCCTCTTTTCTTCCTCGGCGCCGTCGCATCGAGGCCAGCTGGTTTAAAATATGTTGTCGCAGCTACAGACAGACATTTTCATTCATGTTTCAAAGGGATGAACACAGTCGGGCACATTTTAACGAATCTGAAGCAGTGTTTCAGGGGCAGCCAGTAACCAACAAACAGATCAAATGGGACTAAAAAACATCTCATCAAACCCAAAGAGAGAATAAAAAGTTCAGGTCTGTGTTGTCGTAGCTCTGCTCTGCTGTTGCAACGTTTCTGGAAATATTTCACCACATTTACCACTTGGGGGTAACCGAGCAGCGAGCAGCGAGCAGCAGCACCATGTTCCCGGTTACATAACTGTGCAGTCGGATATAAAACTCCCTGAATATTCATCTGTTATGGCCTCGCTCATCTGTGTCCTTTTACTTTTCACGGCATCACACAAAAAAATAATGAAAAAAGAGCTGGAACATTTGTCCATGCAGCACTCTTGTGGGATGCTTCACCTATCAGCGCGCTGCCAGAGCAGCGTTTTGAACTGATTAACACAGCAGCAGCAGCTCGGCAGCACTTTCTGGGTAAGTGAACTCCATTTAGAGAGGGTGAGCTGATTCAGAGGCTCCGAGGAAAAGCTGCTCGGCTCCGAATGCACCGCAAACACGAGAAATCTCTGAATTAAGAGGGTCTGACCTGCAATAAAAACGCAGCTGCTGACGGAGGAGAACTAAACGTTCATTACTTTCGCAACACAAATCTTCTCGTTGCTGAAGGAGAGAAAATTAGCCGAGCCGAGGCTCAGAACGATAAAAAACCCAGTTTCAGTTCTGTCACAGCAACGATGAATTCATGCATGTATCTAGAGCTCATATTTCACGTGTACATCGGATGTCTGCGGCTTTAGAGCAGCGTTCTGACCTGCCATCGCTGTGTCGCTGCTGGCCTTGTCACAGCTGAGAGGCGATTGGCTGGTCGCTCTCCTGATCAGCTGACCTCCGATCGCACTGCTGCCCAGACCGTCGATATCTGACAGAGGAGGAGGAGATAAGAAGACATGGTGAAGCTGTGAATCACTGTGACGATCACAGAGGATGTCTGTTTCACTTTACAGATCCTGGATACAGAACACAATCAAATACAAAAACATGAAATATAGTAAAAGATAATATGCACAAGTGTAGCCTATGAATACATCTATGATCAAACACAGAAACACAGTGGCCTACAGGAGAGACAAGGTGCAGCTGGATGTGAACATATGTGCAGATTTAGTATATAAAAAGAGATTCTGTAAGTATTAAAGTGATCATAGAGCTAGAACATGACAAACACTGATGACTGATATATTAGTTTTGTTTATATAATTAACTTTATGTCAGACTAAAATAAAAGAACACTCTAGGATTCCTATTTTTTGTGTCATTTCTGTTTTTTTGTGCGTGTTAAAGCTCTGAAAACTCAATTGGTCACAACTAGCATGGCTTCTCAGTTGTGTTGAGGACGTTTTTTTTGTGTTTTTACAGATTCTGGTGAGAGCAAACGGTTTATCTGTGGATAAGTTTCAAATACGACATTAAGTCTGATTAATAAGACAGAAATTTGGGTGAAATATCATAATTCTAAGTCTACAGAAACACACATCCTGCAAATCTTCCTGTTTTTACAGCTGCAGGATCTGATAATCGGTGCAATTCGTGCTAGTTTTTTGCAAGATAGCATATCTTTCGAACCCTCTGACAAGTTTTGGGGTTTAGAGAGTTAAAGCATGCAAACATAATCTGTAAATGTGCATCATATGGTTTCTTGATTTCTGAAATTACTGAGAGCTTTCATTTAAAAACACTTCCCTCACAGAACAGGTGTTAAGTTCTTCCCTGCAGGTGAGTGTAACTCAGTAACATCACCTGTGCGTTCCTACCTGTGAGCATGGTGATGAGCGGCAGCGTGTGGTCCTCCGGGGAGCCCCAGTACCCGGCCTCGCCCAGCAGGTTGCGCTCCAGCACCTGGTGGTAAAGCTCCTCGATCCAGGCCTGCGACAGAACCACGAGGACCCCGCTGCTCTGGATCAGACGCACAAACTCCTTCTGCACAACAGGAGCACAGCCACACGTTAAACGGTTTCATCCACGGGGCAACACTCGGGCAAGATCCTCCTGAGTTCTGCCCTCACCAGGCTGAGGACGGGCGCGAGCGCTCGCCGTCGGTAGTAGTCGCAGCAGCAGAGCTTGAGGTTGAGCAGCAGAGCGTAGTAGGACACCAGGTAGAGGCCGTCGGCGTTCATCAGAGACTGGCAGCTCAGAGTGTCGCCGGCCTCGAAGCCCGGAGAGTGAATCCCACCTGAGGAGGACAGGGAGGCACCAGGGGTTAACAGTGTCATTAGCTAGAACAGAGTGTCGCACAGAAAGAGGTCAGGACGCTACATAACGAGGGACATAACGAGCACTGACATGTATGGATTTAGGCAAACGATAAGTCACTTCCTGATGAACGACTGACTGGAAATGATGTATTAAGAGGAAATTTTAATTTGAAAAGCCATTCCTCATGCCTCACTCCTGGCCCACTTCAGTTTGACAGACTTCTTCTTCTTAAACTTGTGAATACTGAGTGTGAGAAAATAAACCAGACAACATGAAGCGGTCAGGTGGTGGAATCAGCCAGACGATCAGTTTGTGGGGTAAACGTAGGGAATCATCTCAGAATGAGTCCAACAGTTTGGAAAAATAACCAGAAACGATTGCAGGGAAAATATAATAATGTGGAGAAGTGAAGGTGCTGTTGGGGTTTCTGAGGAGGTATTTAAGGTTTAACAGTAAGATGTAAGACCCTCCACCTTAGTCCCAGACATTATTTAGGTTTGTTTTATTTTGTTTTTCATTTCGTGTGGGGTTAATTTATTTCTTTGGTCTTTACGATACAGCAGCACATCTGAAATACACCAAATAAATAAATAAGGGTCCGGCGGCGCCTCAGTATCGCTCTGCTGACAGCTGGAATTGGCCTGGGTGGAACATTTGCATTTAAAATGGCTCCTTCCATATAAAAAACCAGCACCTTGTCCTGACTGCATGACCCAAATACTCAGCAACTCTTGACATGTTCAGTGTGGTTTAACACAGAGACAGCAGAGGAAGAGGAGGAAATCACATCCCACCTCCAGTCAGTCGGACTACAACCGACATCCACGGCTGCTTTTAAACCTTTTATATTCGCTGGAATCTGTATAAACGTTTGGAAAATAACGGCGGAGAAGAACGAGGAAAGAAATGAGAAGCAGAGAAAGATTTAGGGGTCAAAAAAAGGGATTGTGTCAGATTTAAATAAGGAGAAAAAAAGGCTAAACAAAGAAAACCAGAAGGCAGTGGAGCAGGAAGACAGAAGCAACGAGAGCCGAGGTGAGAGGAATCAGCCAGATACGATCCGTTAGACGATGAGTGCTTTAATCAAAGACTCGCGCCGGGGATTTAAAGTCTCGGCCAAATTCATTAAGTCAGTTAACCGTGCAGTTTAATTTCATTCGTAATTTTTGCTCCGCTGATGTAAAAACTCCCAGCAGGCCGGCTGCTTCCATGATGGATTCGTGGGTCGTGCATGGAAGCCGAAGCGTTTTATTAAACCGTCCCTGCTCTGAAGTGATGAAATGAAAATACAACAGAGTGCAAAGCGACAGCGTGGCAGCACATCCAACATTCATAAAGCAGCTGATTCAGCTTCTATTAGTTTATATTAGAGTCGAATGATTGAGTCTTTCTGCCGCCTTCTTTCCTTCTTCTGAGCGAGATGGTTTGACTTCCTCGTGTTCTGTTTCGCTGCTTCGACGNCATAAAAACAAAAAACTAAAGATGATTTTTTATTTATTGTTACTTATGCAAAAATGGAAAAAGGCTGGAATGAAGATGTGTCCGTAGGTGTTGTCAATACTGGAGGGAAATGGTGGCTCTAAAAACAACAGATATTTTACTACTTAGTCGTTGTTTCCATCATTACCTCCTGCTATCTGCTCTGTGTACACAGCCTGCAGTTCAGCCTACAATCTGAGCGTTTGGAGTTCAAAGTGTTAAAGTAAAGATAAAGTGAGATAAAGGTCTGTAAAATGTCAACAGCTCACAATAACGTACACTTCTGAGCATCACACAGACATAAACACGGCTACGCAGGCCGACGGCAGCACAAGCGGAGATGACAAAAAGTTGTCGTGCAAGAAAATGTCCAGTATTGTGAGTGGATCATACGCCGTCCCTAAGAACAGAAGAAGATTAAAGATTCAGGGCAGAAAAAGGGCGGATTGAGGTCCTGCTGGTGCTAAAGGCTGTGACGGACACCTGCCCTCAAAAACTCTGATCCTGTGTCAGAAAACTTTATCTGCTGCCCGCGAGCACAAAGCAGAGGATTGTGAGGATTGGTCGGCACGCAGATTATTGTTTCTATAAACTCTGGGCTTATCTGACTATTGTTAGCTAACATTTTACACAATGTTCTATTAATATGCAAACAAAGGACGAACCCATCCAGCTCAGAAATGGCAGCAAGGATTTACAAACAACGTGAGATGTGCGCTGATTAAAACGGTCGACCGTGATCCTGTGACCAGCGATCATCTCCACGCCTAAACACACCTGAACGTTCAGAGCAGAACAAAGTTTCAGCGGCGTGGCCCTTTAAGCCGGCGGCCCGGTGCAGGAGTATTTACAATGTTTTTGGCACTACTGTCAGCTTGTAAATGTGTTCAGTCCATCTGTTCCAAAAGATCAGAGGGAACATCTTTTTTTTTTTTATTCGCCCCTAAAAGCAGCCTAGATAACTGCTTACGTAAGAGATGATCCTTGGAATAAACACACGCACCGACTCCATGTTTACTGCAGCGCCTTCTGCCTGTCTGTGCTGCTGGAGCGCTGAGGCACAAACACACGCGTGTGTCTGTATGTTTACATGTCTGTATATCTGTACGTGTGTGAGAGGGCTGAAATGAGCTGAAACTTATATTTAATTGAACCGATTCCGACTCCTCGAGCAGCTCTTTGAAGATGACGACACAATCTGTCCTCTTTTTACATGTCTCTGGTTCTGCTCTGCTGGTTCTGCTCTGCTGGTTCTGCTCTGCCGGTTCTGCTCTGCCGGTTCTGCTCTGCCGGTTCTGCTCTGCTGGTTCTGCTCTGCTGCTGCCATCTCGTGGCTGTGAAACGTCACAGTGACCTCCTGCGGAGCACCAACTGCCAGTGAAATGTAGTTTTGTGGGATAAATTCATTAAGAGTCGCCGCCATGCTGACTGCTAATTAAACAAGGTGGCAACAAGGAAGAGAGACATTTTATTGGGCTGTTAGGCCTGAATTAAAACCTGAACCCGCTGTGAGATCTTTATTCTGTTGTGTATAATCAGTTTACTGCACACATTATCTAAAGGCTGCTGTGTGCTTCTATATAATGTAATTTACTGAAGATCACATCCACTCAGTTTGGTGGGAAATACCTTCATGTTGACATTGACAGTTATAGCGACAATATTTTTCTATCACTGCTCAAATTTTCATTAAAAAAAAAGGCATAGTTAACATTGTAATATGTTTATGTAAAATATTTATCTAAAACAAAGATCCACTCAACATATATGCATGTACCTCTTCTTCTTGTTGCTGATTTATCTACCAGTTCTTTCCCCAAAACAAGTTTATAAAATGATGCCACAGCTGAAAAAAAGCTCGTATTAAATCTCAACTAGAGTTCACCAGGAGGTACGTGGGAGACTCTGAAGTGGACTGGAGGATGCTGTGTTTGCTGGACTTCACCACAAACATCCCCACTGTGAAGCACGGCGGTGGCAGCATCATCAACTGAATAAAACACTTCTACACATTTAGATCATGTGAAGCTACATTTCTTCCAGTCGTGGGAGCAACTGTGGGCAACTGGGAAAATGTTGTAGCAGTGAGTTGTTGCTGCAGTGAAAAATGAGCCCACAGTGAGAAGAAAATGGGACAAAAAAAACTGCTCAGAGTTCAGAGTTACCATGTTTCTATCAATAATCAAACATAAACCTTGATGTAAACGTGTTTAAATGCTAATAAACATATTTACAATAAAACTCTGATCTCAGCAGCGTGTCTCCGGCCTACCTGTCGGCTTGTGTGGACAGCGTGCACACAGCCTTGGCAGCGTTGTTTCCCGTCATCAGGCTGCCGCTCTTCAGGTCCAGGCCTCGGCCTCCTCGGCTGCGCTCCCTCAGCAGCTCCTGGATGGACAGCGGCTGGATGACCGGCTGGCTCAGGCTCAGCTCGGCCGCCTCGGGGCTGGGCTCGCAGCTCAGCTCCAGCCCCAGGTCGATGCCGGCCGACTGCTGGCTCTGCTGGGTGATGGTGGTCAGGGAGGACGGCTGCGAGGAGCCGTCGCTGAAGTGTGTGTGCTCCAGAGAGCTGATGTACTCGGTCACCCTGAGAAAGATTTATAGGTTTACAACACATCCCTCATACCTTTAAATGAAGCCGTTTGGGGGAAACCTGCTGTCTGCTAGTGTGTGAGTTTAATAATCCCATTGCAAGTGCTTGAAAAGTTCCACTTGTACATTCAGATTTTTTTACTGACGAGGACACTGAGCCTGTACAAAACTATTCACACATTTTGGGAGATTTGCCCTTTAATTCCTACCTACAAGCTTCAGCAGCTGAGATGGGAGAGACTCTGCTCAGCTTTATGGAAGAGTGGCAAAGAGAAAGCCACTTGACAGAGCTCAAGCAGATTTGCATCGAGGAATGGGCTAAAACTTCAGGCTGAGTGAGACCCATCCACACCGGGTCAGTGCAGCAGCTCAAGAAGCATCTTCTATAAACTGACTTGAATGGAGTGAAGACCGATGCAAAAGCTCATTTAACATTTTATTATTATTAGTCAATTGGCATTACTTTGCAGAAAACATTACTTTGACATCAAAGAGTCTTTCTTCTTCTCATCAAAAAAGCCAGATCGTACAGACCATGACTCATCGTTGAAGAGCAATAAAAGCAGAAAGCTACCAGCGGGGGTGAATATGTTTCATAGCCTTTCATAGCCGATGCAAGTTTCATGTGTGAGCGTACCTGAAGACGTGCGGCCAGCAGTCGTGGTTGTGGCTGCCCATCTCCAGCCCGACGTTCAGGATGGCGTCCATACACAACACGTGAGCTGTGTGGAGACGAACTCCCTGAGGACGGCCGATCTGCTCCAGACGCTGCTCAACACGCTGCTTCACTGGACGCACAGAGGAAGGAAAAACGATGAACCCTCGTGAGAAATGATGTTTTAAAGGCTAGAAACGAGCTCAAGCTATATTTAAAACAACTGACTGTTTAATTACGAGCTTAAAATCTGTCAAACTTTAATATCGACTTTGCTTTTTCGAGAAATAAGATGATTTTTGAAGGAGATGAGCTCCTTGTAGTTCCCCACAGCCGCCCCTAGGTGTCACTAAAGGCCCATGTCTTCTTTTATTAAACATGATTCCGTCTGTGTTTTTGGTGTGTGTGTGTGTGTTTGTACACGTTTATGAACTGCTTTGTAATAAAAATGCACGTTGCTGTCAGCACCTTGTGTAATAGTGTCTCCGGTGTCTCCAAGCTCCTTCTCCTCCTTCTCCTCCTGCACACAGGAGGCTGCAGCCATCTGGGCTAAAGCTGACGCACAGTTGGCAGCAACACCTGACAGACACGGTGCAAACATGTGCCGTGTTATTCCATTAATTAATCAAACATAGGATGGTTGAAATCAGACAAATGTACACCAAACGATACGATACAACAGAGTCACACTCATCAGCACATCATCAGGGCACGCTCTAATGCACACTGTCACACCCACTCTAGATTCTCATCCAGATTTCGACTTTCAGAATTAGACATTTATCAGATTTACACTCTTCTGTGTGTCCCAGTGTGTTCCAGCAACTGCTCATAGTTCATAGAATCAGACTTCTGAAAGAGGTTATGGGTGAAGCTTCATCTCTCCAGATGTTCTCTGTAAAAGCTGAGGTAGAAGGTGTGCATGAACCTTAACCTCCTGTTAACCTCCCACAGAGCTGCAGAGTCCAGCAGCTACTGAGCAGCTGTCACTTGTAAAAGTGCCAAATTTAATTAATGCGAAGCTGAGGAGGAAAAACATTTCTGCATTTAGCAAAAGCTCAACTTGGCAAATTTATATTTCATGTAGGTCAGAAACATTCAGTAAAAGTTTAAACCCTCTGAACCCGAAGCAGCTTCTGGGTTTTTATTGACTGCCGTCACGTTTACTCACCGTGGGCTCGTTTTCACTGCGACATAAAGGAAACAGCACAACCATGACTAGAGGTCCAGAAATGTCTTCTGTGCACAACAATAAACCAATAATTATTTTTTTAAAAAGGGAAAATGAAAGTTAATTATATTGATTATATACAGTCTGTATTCAACACGTCCATTAAAGAAAATCTAAACTCACAACAGTCACTCAAATAACTAGAAACTGAAAAAAGTAATAATAAATAAAAATGTGTTAAATTATAATTTAGTGAATTAAGACGTTGCTTTTGAATTGTGGTTGAAAAGAATAATTTAAAAAAACAAAAAATGGACAAACTAGAGGCCTTTGCTGATGAGCAGTGGTCCAGAACACCTGTCAACAGGTGCACAAGTCTGACTGAGAAACACCTGATGGCTGTGATTGGCTCAGAGGGTTGTTCAGCTAGACAGTAGTTCACAGGTCCATCAGGCTGGTTTGATTGTTTGTTTGTTTGTTCTATATATTTATATTTCTGCTGAACCACAATTCAAAAGCAACGTCATGATTTTAATAACATTTTTATTTATTATAACTTTTGGCAATTTCAGCCTATTTCAGTGACTGAAGTTGTTTTTTCCTTCTTTAATGGGAGGGCATGAACACATCTGAGAAGTGTGTGTATATATATATATATATATATGTATATGTATATAGTGTCCCCAGATGTTACTAATTCTGGAAAAACAAAAGAAAAAGTGACGCTCCACATAATATTTTAGGACTTAGTATTATATATTTTTTTAACATCCCTTTCAAAGCCACTGTGGGTTTTGTGGTTCAGAGGGTTAAGCACATATGTGTGTAGTTTATGTGAACCGTACATGCATCAGTTATTCAGGTTCACTGAATTTCTTTTCAAGGATGAGCTTCAGACTCCTGACGGGCCAGATGGAGCAAATCGCAGCAGATTCCATGTGTCAAGTGTCATCTGCACTTCATCTGTGTGACTAAACTTCAGAAGCCTCTGAAACATGTTATTTACTGTCAGTTAAAGTGTCCATAAACCCTCACAGGGCTTCTCAGTTATTCTGGCTAATTAGCCCTCTGCTCCGACTGGAGCTGAAGCAGCGCTGAGAAACACATGAGGCCAGCAAAGCGCTAACGAGAGCAGCAGCAGGGCTCCGTCTCTCCACTCTCCTGCTGCATATGTGCATTCATGTGGCGCGCTCAGCATCCCAACCTAGTTAGTGAGGAGTCGAAGGGTTAAACCATGTGACAGCTAGTCCTCCCTGCTGCCCTCATCCCTCCACCAAGCCTGTGTGCAGGCTGCACAGAGTGTAGGAGACGTGAGCTCTGTTGTATTGCCTTCTAGCTTCATTGTCAGCGAGAGCATAATGAGCGAGATCTCCATCAGCATCCCAGGTGATGGGAGGGTCCTGATTATAACGGAGAACAGCAGATATGTTCCCTCCTTAACAGAGTAGAGAGGACTTCACACTGGGACAGTTCCTCATGAACAGGTTCAGCGTGACTGAACAGGTGCTACAGAGCTAACAGGACATGCAGGTAGACGTCAGGTCAGCACAGGTTCTGCAGATTCTGAGAGTAATCAAACGAAACAGGAGAACACCTGAGTGGGAGGAACTTAAACCCTCTGAACCCCCAAAACCTGCAAGCTGGTTTAAAAGGCATGTCATGTTTGTCATTTATCAGTCAGAAAGTGTAAAAATCATTTTTTTTTTAAAAAACATCAAACGTTGAACTTTCCGACAGCCTTCAACTGCTCACATGTGACGTGCATTCAGTTGGTAAGTTCACTATAATGTTACAGAAATCACTTCATCCTACACGTCTCAGTGAGAATTTCATCCAAAATAAAGTGTTTACTTTGACCAGATTCTGTAAACAAACAAACAAACAACAAAAACAAAGCAGTCACACTTTTCTGTGACTCAGCTACAACCAACAATCACAAAAACTCTGGACCGAACCGGGCTGAACCGCACAGATGAGAACACTACGGAAACTTTCCCCTTTTTCTTTTTTGGTATTTTATGGCTTTATAACTTAATTATACAGCAGTTCTCTCTCCTTCCAGTCACGACTGTTTCCACAGAGCTGCAGGACTTTATCTTGCAGTGAAAATTGAGCCCACAGGGAGGACAAATGTGACAGGAGCAGAGAAGCAGCCAAAAGCTATTCTGGGTTCAGTGGATTTAAACTCTTGCACAGTACTGTATGTTTTTGTGTAAAAATAATGCAAAGCTTCTCTATTTAAATCCAAAGTAAGTCTTTATTTTGAGTGATGCAGAGAACTCACTTTGTTTCCTATTTGCATTGCAGTTCTTCATGACAAAACTCCCAGAGCTCAGGAGGTCACATCAGTGTGTTGATCAAAAAGATTTATGGCTGCAGAAAACAAAACATGTTTTCTATGTTGAAGAATGTGAACTTCTCCAACAAGGTGGAGGTTCAGCTGCTGTCTACACAGTGTTCGTCCTTCTAACTCAAACCTGAATATGTTCCAGCTGCAGGGCTGATGTTCAGTGTCTGATCCTGGTCTCTGACTTCTCTGTGTTCAAGGAAAGTAGAACAAAAGGCTCCCCACAGGGCTGAGCGATGAGCCTCATTGTTCCTGTTAAAACCAACACATGAACATGCTTCACCCACCCAGAGCGCAGCTGAGCGCCGCAGCTTTACGGAGGCCGTCCAAGCTCAGACAGATGGTGTCTCTCTCCCGCTGGCTCTGCTCTTTGACCCCCTCTGCTCCCAGGATGAAGGCCAGGCCCTTGGAGCTGCCCGCCATGCGGCCCGTCAGCGGCGTGGACAGAACATCGATCAGGTTCTTCCAGACACCGGTGAGGATGAAGCGCGAGAACACGGCTCCTGGAACACACACACACAGAAACACTGATGCTATATGTAGGAGCTCTGTTTGAAAAGTGGACCATCCTGCAGGTTCACCGATCAGCAACAACATACGTAATGCACCTTTAAAGGTTCCAGATTTTATTGTGTTTTGTGAGCCTTAAAATGAAAGCTGTGATAAAATGCACCACCACACCTCAAGGCTAACCTGACAAAGCCAGTAATCATCCAGCTAAAGATTAGCATAGCCCCGCCCCCCTCGCTGCTTCCAGGTGAACCAATCAGAACGAGCAGCTGCCTCAGAGTGCACCAGGTTTATTTACCGTCTACAGCTGCTTTGGCTAAAATGTCACAGAAAAAGCTCACGAAATGTTCTGCAGCTAAAGTGAACACAAGAGTATTTATGCTCTCCCAGCATCTGAGGAACTGAAGACCAACTGGATTTATTGTTTGATGGAAATCAAACAGGAAGATTCATACTGTGAGCTCATTGTGTAGGTAATGTTGGCTAATGTTAGCATTAGCTGTGATGCTCCGCCCACAGGTCAGAGCTCCATGGAAACAGTCAGAGGAAAACTGAGTTAAACCAGTAACCAGGGACTGGACGGGTGTTTTGCATGACACCTAAACTCATGTGACTTCTGTTTGCTTCTCTCCTGCTCTCTGTGCTCACACAGATGTTTTTAGTATCTTTTGCTTTTTAGCAGCTGGATTCCCAGTAAAGCTGTTCTCCTTTACAGGACGTTCTGTCTCCGTTGTCAGACAACAGAACAAAAACGCAGCTCATTAAGACTACATCGTAACCAGCGGCCACTTGAGAGAGTTAAAATAATGACAAACTCGGGAAACACACGAATAACAAATAACAGCTGTGAGTTCTGAGATCATCTCCACGTCAGATGATTGTCAGCTGCTGTGAGGTCGATGGTGTCAGCAGAGGGAGTCTTCTTCCTGAAGGGGACAGTCACGGAAAAACCAACCAGCTAGAAAGAACAATGTGGGGACATGTGGGACTGGAATAAGGACCTTCAGAGCGTCTGTAGCTGATGTCAGGAAGCTACAACATCCAGTAAAAAACAGCGTTCAGTCAGCTCTGCACTCCGAGATCTCAACAGTTTACACAGCGAGTAGCTGGAGAGGCGGTGATTCAGACAAACAGGAGCTCCGGTGCTTTGTACACACTCAAAAAGAACATCAGTGTCATCGTGGGTGACTCAGCAGCGGTTGCCATGGCGATGCCGGCCAACCCTTAGCGCTCCAGGGGGATGCTGGAGGAGCGCAGGTGGTCCCTGACTCATTTTCTCCACGTCTCCGGCTGCGTCCGGCCTCTTTCTACCCGTCCACTCTTTGATTTTTCACTCGCTGTTTGGCCTCTTTTCTTCCTCGGCGCCGTCGCATCGAGGCCAGCTGGTTTAAAATATGTTGTCGCAGCTACAGACAGACATTTTCATTCATGTTTCAAAGGGATGAACACAGTCGGGCACATTTTAACGAATCTGAAGCAGTGTTTCAGGGGCAGCCAGTAACCAACAAACAGATCAAATGGGACTAAAAAACATCTCATCAAACCCAAAGAGAGAATAAAAAGTTCAGGTCTGTGTTGTCGTAGCTCTGCTCTGCTGTTGCAACGTTTCTGGAAATATTTCACCACATTTACCACTTGGGGGTAACCGAGCAGCGAGCAGCGAGCAGCAGCACCATGTTCCCGGTTACATAACTGTGCAGTCGGATATAAAACTCCCTGAATATTCATCTGTTATGGCCTCGCTCATCTGTGTCCTTTTACTTTTCACGGCATCACACAAAAAAATAATGAAAAAAGAGCTGGAACATTTGTCCATGCAGCACTCTTGTGGGATGCTTCACCTATCAGCGCGCTGCCAGAGCAGCGTTTTGAACTGATTAACACAGCAGCAGCAGCTCGGCAGCACTTTCTGGGTAAGTGAACTCCATTTAGAGAGGGTGAGCTGATTCAGAGGCTCCGAGGAAAAGCTGCTCGGCTCCGAATGCACCGCAAACACGAGAAATCTCTGAATTAAGAGGGTCTGACCTGCAATAAAAACGCAGCTGCTGACGGAGGAGAACTAAACGTTCATTACTTTCGCAACACAAATCTTCTCGTTGCTGAAGGAGAGAAAATTAGCCGAGCCGAGGCTCAGAACGATAAAAAACCCAGTTTCAGTTCTGTCACAGCAACGATGAATTCATGCATGTATCTAGAGCTCATATTTCACGTGTACATCGGATGTCTGCGGCTTTAGAGCAGCGTTCTGACCTGCCATCGCTGTGTCGCTGCTGGCCTTGTCACAGCTGAGAGGCGATTGGCTGGTCGCTCTCCTGATCAGCTGACCTCCGATCGCACTGCTGCCCAGACCGTCGATATCTGACAGAGGAGGAGGAGATAAGAAGACATGGTGAAGCTGTGAATCACTGTGACGATCACAGAGGATGTCTGTTTCACTTTACAGATCCTGGATACAGAACACAATCAAATACAAAAACATGAAATATAGTAAAAGATAATATGCACAAGTGTAGCCTATGAATACATCTATGATCAAACACAGAAACACAGTGGCCTACAGGAGAGACAAGGTGCAGCTGGATGTGAACATATGTGCAGATTTAGTATATAAAAAGAGATTCTGTAAGTATTAAAGTGATCATAGAGCTAGAACATGACAAACACTGATGACTGATATATTAGTTTTGTTTATATAATTAACTTTATGTCAGACTAAAATAAAAGAACACTCTAGGATTCCTATTTTTTGTGTCATTTCTGGTTTTTTGTGCGTGTTAAAGCTCTGAAAACTCTGTTGGTCACAACTAGCATGGCTTCTCAGTTGTGTTGAGGACATTTTTTTTTGTGTTTTTACAGATTCTGGTGAGAGCAAACGGTTTATCTGTGGATAAGTTTCAAATACGACATTAAGTCTGATTAATAAGACAGAAATTTGGGTGAAATATCATAAGTCTAAGTCTACAGAAACACACGTCCTGCAAATCTTCCTGTTTTTACAGCTGCAGGATCTGATAATCGGTGCAATTCATGCTAGTTTTTTGCAAGATAGCATATCTTTCAAACCCTCTGACAAGTTTTGGGGTTTAGAGAGTTAAAGCATGCAAACATAATCTGTAAATATGCATCATATGGTTTCTTGATTTCTGAAATTACTGAGAGCTTTCATTTAAAAACACTTCCCTCACAGAACAGGTGTTAAGTTCTTCCCTGCAGGTGAGTGTAACTCAGTAACATCACCTGTGCGTTCCTACCTGTGAGCATGGTGATGAGCGGCAGCGTGTGGTCCTCCGGGGAGCCCCAGTACCCGGCCTCGCCCAGCAGGTTGCGCTCCAGCACCTGGTGGTAAAGCTCCTCGATCCAGGCCTGCGACAGAACCACGAGGACCCCGCTGCTCTGGATCAGACGCACAAACTCCTTCTGCACAACAGGAGCACAGCCACACGTTAAACGGTTTCATCCACGGGGCAACACTCGGGCAAGATCCTCCTGAGTTCTGCCCTCACCAGGCTGAGGACGGGCGCGAGCGCTCGCCGTCGGTAGTAGTCGCAGCAGCAGAGCTTGAGGTTGAGCAGCAGAGCGTAGTAGGACACCAGGTAGAGGCCGTCGGCGTTCATCAGAGACTGGCAGCTCAGAGTGTCGCCGGCCTCGAAGCCCGGAGAGTGAATCCCACCTGAGGAGGACAGGGAGGCACCAGGGGTTAACAGTGTCATTAGCTAGAACAGAGTGTCGCACAGAAAGAGGTCAGGACGCTACATAACGAGGGACATAACGAGCACTGACATGTATGGATTTAGGCAAACGATAAGTCACTTCCTGATGAACGACTGACTGGAAATGATGTATTAAGAGGAAATTTTAATTTGAAAAGCCATTCCTCATGCCTCACTCCTGGCCAGCTTCAGTTTGACAGACGACTTCTTCTTAAACTTGTGAATACTGAGTGTGAGAAAATAAACCAGACAACATGAAGCGGTCAGGTGGTGGAATCAGCCAGACGATCAGTTTGTGGGGTAAACGTAGGGAATCATCTCAGAATGAGTCCAACAGTTTGGAAAAATAACCAGAAACGATTGCAGGGAAAATATAATAATGTGGAGAAGTGAAGGTGCTGTTGGGGTTTCTGAGGAGGTATTTAAGGTTTAACAGTAAGATGTAAGACCCTCCACCTTAGTCCCAGACATTATTTAGGTTTGTTTTATTTTGTTTTTCATTTCGTGTGGGGTTAATTTATTTCTTTGGTCTTTACGATACAGCAGCACATCTGAAATACACCAAATAAATAAATAAGGGTCCGGCGGCGCCTCAGTATCGCTCTGCTGACAGCTGGAATTGGCCTGGGTGGAACATTTGCATTTAAAATGGCTCCTTCCATATAAAAAACCAGCACCTTCTCCTGACTGCATGACCCAAATACTCAGCAACTCTTGACATGTTCAGTGTGGTTTAACACAGAGACAGCAGAGGAAGAGGAGGAAATCACATCCCACCTCCAGTCAGTCGGACTACAACCGACATCCACGGCTGCTTTTAAACCTTTTATATTCGCTGGAATCTGTATAAACGTTTGGAAAATAACGGCGGAGAAGAACGAGGAAAGAAATGAGAAGCAGAGAAAGATTTAGGGGTCAAAAAAAGGGATTGTGTCAGATTTAAATAAGGAGAAAAAAAGGCTAAACAAAGAAAACCAGAAGGCAGTGGAGCAGGAAGACAGAAGCAACGAGAGCCGAGGTGAGAGGAATCAGCCAGATACGATCCGTTAGACGATGAGAGCTTTAATCAAAGACTCGCGCCGGGGATTTAAAGTCTCGGCCAAATTCATTAAGTCAGTTAACCGTGCAGTTTAATTTCATTCGTAATTTTTGCTCCGCTGATGTAAAAACTCCCAGCAGGCCGGCTGCTTCCATGATGGATTCGTGGGTCGTGCATGGAAGCCGAAGCGTTTTATTAAACCGTCCCTGCTCTGAAGTGATGAAATGAAAATACAACAGAGTGCAAAGCGACAGCGTGGCAGCACATCCAACATTCATAAAGCAGCTGATTCAGCTTCTATTAGTTTAAATTAGAGTCAAATGATTGAGTCTTTCTGCCGCCTTCTTTCCTTCTTCTGAGCGAGATGGTTTTTCTTTCTCGTGTTCTGTTTCGCTGCTTCGACGCCGAGCATTTGATTTCTGATCTTTGCACTGAAGTGAGTAAAGTTTGGAGTTAGAGCAGAATCACATGCACATCAATACTTCGTTTGTATGATTCATGATCGTAAAGGTGCAGAAAACAGAAACGCACAGCAAACATCTGTCAGTTCTTTACAGAGATTTTCAGTTTCTTCCTCAGTCCTTTGAACTCAAAGCAGTTTTTGGGCGTCACATGTTTCACTCCAGCATAAAGTCCTGCACCTCGATGGAAACAGAGCGACCACGACTAGAAGGAGAGAGGACTCAGAACTGTCCTCTGTGCTGTAGGACACGGTTATAGATGAAAGTTCAGTTCAGAAGAGCAAACCAAAGCCTACATTCATCACAAATACGATGACAGTGGAGTCAATAATAGGAGCATGTTTTTTTTCAGTTTTCTACAGAATCATGTTGAAGCAAATGGTTTGTGTTTAAGTTAATATGTTTAGTGAAGTGATGTCATGATTTGTAGCTTAGATTTGGTTAATTTTCTGTTTTTGGCTCTGATAAATGTTCAGCTGAAAAGTCTCCAGATGTTGACTGTTGGTTGAAGCTGAGTTTTGTTGCACATCTCTGAGTTCTCTCTCCATCCAGTCGTGGTCGTTCTGTTTCCACAGAGCTGCAGGACTTTATGTTGCAGTGAAAAATGAACCCACAGTGAGGAAAACTGTGACAGGAGCAAAGACAGATTTAAACATTTCCCCTTGAAGGTGAGTTTCTGCACTAATATACTGGTGTGTTGCTGCAGCTCCTGGTCATCCAGAGTGTTTTGTGTATTTAAGTGTAATCCAGGAACAGGCTGCTGCTCCCTCAGCAAACACACAGCGTTTGTTCAGCAAACAGCATGTTGGTCTGTTCTGATCCCAGGCTGAGAAATGAACTCACCCGCCTGCAGTCCGGAGCAGAATGTGGAGGAGAAGTTCTGCAGCGACAGGTCCACCTCGGTGGCGCCGGGCAGCCCCAGCAGCCTGGGCAGAAGGGCGGCCAGCGACTGGACGAAGAGCCGGGCGCTCTGCTGGTCGGCCTCCTGGTTGCGCAGCAGCTTGAGCGACAGGGCGGCGGTGCGCAGCGAGCGGTGGCCCGGACAGTCCCGGGGCGTCTGCTGCTCCTCGTCGGCCAGCGACACGTTGTCAGAGCCGATGTCGGACACGTCGGAGCGGCCCGAGTCCTTCTCGGCGGCCATCGAGTACTGGTCACAGGAGTCGAACTCTGTCCGCGACAAGTCCTGCTCCTCCATACTGCTGGAGCACACACAGGGGCATCATGACGCGTATACAGAACTGCTTCTCATTATTTTTAATTCAAATTTCAGATTTCAGACTGTCTTTGCTGACAGTGAACAACATCCTGCATCGATTTACAGTTTTATTTGTCACAGTCTGAATAATCTCAGTGTGATGATGGAGCCATGATAGAAAAGCTGCCTTCTGTTTAGCATTTAGGAATTCATCACGCTGGAATAACGGCTGAGTGAGGGCCAAGAATAAAACCCACCGGGCAGTTTCTCCGTTTCATAAACCAACATGTTTTCTTGATTTGGATAAAATGGCTGGTTTCTATTTCAGTGAATGAACGAGGCGGCATAGAGCCAGTGGTCAGCACCGGCTACACCAGGCAGGACTTTAATAAATTCTGCTCCTGGTGTAGAAGTTCAGTGTTTGGAACTTATTTGGATCAGGACTCAGCAGTTCACCTGCATCTTAAGGACAAAGGACACTCATCTGAAGACAACAACGTACACGTTTTAATAAGGGAGGACAGATGGTCTGAGGGACAGGGCTGAAAGAAGCATCTATGTCCACCTGGAAAGACCATCCCTCAGCAGAGGTGGAGGTCTGAGGCTTCACCTGTTACAGTTCAGTCCTCAGATCTCTCCCCAGGAAAATGAACCCACATCCACACCTAGCCACAGAGACCCTAACGAACCCCACTGTGGCAGGGGGAGCACTAACGAGTCACATAACGAGGGGGAGGAGCAACAAACCCCCAATTAAAACCCAAACTCAGGTGTTAATGGATCCTTCAGGATGTCAGTATGTGGAACTCCCAACTAGTCAGTCAGAGCTGATGAAGCCTCTTGGATGAAGGTGGAACGTCTTCAAGGAACTCAAGCAGGTCCAGCTGCTACGATCAATCTACAAGAACAACCAGGACCTGGATGACTGAGGATCTTCAGACTTATTTGGAAAACGTGCATCCAGCTCACACACAGAGTAAAAACCACCTCAAGTGAGCGTGAACTTTTTTTTTTTTTAGCCTTTTTTCATTATGATGTTTCAGAAAGAACATAAAACTAAATTATAAAACCTCCACTAGTGACGTGTTGAGGATGTCAGATTCCCGTGAGCGCTAACGTTTCTATGGAATCGGCCACTAGATGGCGCTGAAGTCTGAAACTTGTCTTCAAAGAGCCAAACTACTGACCATCAAAGACAACCAGAGTCGACAGACACCTGTACCTGAAGTTGCTCTCGCTGTAGCGGGACCCCGCTCCGTGGTGCGACCGGGTCCTGGACTCCACCGACAGGAAGTTGGTGATGTCGGGGTAGACGAGGGCGTGACTCCTCTGCACCACATCTGGAGGAACTGCACCTCCTCTTTCTCCTCCTCCTCCACCTCCTCCAGCTCGCTCCTTCTCCACCCGTCCCTCCACCTCCACTGTGCCTCCACCTCCCTCCTCCCTCTGGCTCCCCCGGTCCGGACCGAGGCCCGGTTTGGTCGCCTCCTGACCGCCGCAGGACGAGGGCGAGGGGAGGCGGGCTTCCTCGCCGCATTCCTCCGGAGTGGTGTGGGCCAGCCCCATGCCGAGCTCCCCCACCTCCAGGTCCAGGGTGGTCTGGCCCGTCTCCGTGGTGATGCTGATGCTGATGTCGGGGCTGCGCTCGGCGGCGCTGGCGGCGGCCACGTTGGAGGAGGAGGAGGAGCCGGGGTCCCAGGGAGGCTGCTCCGAGGACAGGATGTGTCTCTGCCACCGGAAGTCGGCCTCGTTGATCTCCATGGACTCACGGGTCGACTCGGTTCCGTCTTTCAGATCCTCCAGTCGTCTGAGGAGGAGTCGAGCCTGAAACACATCTGCTGCGTCACTATTTCACACTTAATCCTCGTTTTTAAGCTAATTTCTTCCATAACTTTCATCTCCCTTCATGCCAACTCCCTGAGAAGCCTTCAGTAGATAAAGGACTGGCTGATCCCGACCCTCTGAACCCGAAACACTTTCAGGTCGTTTTACTCACTGTGGGCTCATGTTTCACTGCAAAGTAAAGTTCTGTACATTTATGAAGACAGTAAGGCCACAGCAACAAACAGAGAAGTCAGAGGCTGTGCACTGATAAGCCATTAATCATGAAATAAACGTGCATTTCTTTACAAATTAGTTTAAAAAAATTAAAAACACCCAAATCAAAACGTACTACATTTTTCCAGATGTCAACAGGTCTTACCGGTACTGGACTCTAAATGCTGTAAATATTTCACTTCTTACATTTTGTTTCTATACTCGTCTCCAGCGGCATTCAGTCCATTTCAGTGGAAAAGTTTCTGAATTTTTTATTACACGACTGTTAGTTGCAGCCAAATCGCTCACGGCTTTTTGGTTTCACCGAGAAATGGAGAATTCTTCTGTTTTTTATAGAATCTACTTTGTGAAAACTGTTTATTGTTGGTCAAGTTTAGATTACATCTATAGAACGAAGTGATGAAGCCATTTTAAACTTCACAGATGAGCAGTTCAAGGACCATCAGAGAGTTTAAAATCTGACAACTGTTTCTGTTCTCACAGGTTTTGTCTGATAACTGGTGTCACTTCAACATGAATTTCAAACCTGTCGGTGGGTCTGGAGGTTCAGAGGGTAAACTAAAACAACTCAGTGGATTATTAGACGGATGGAGGTCCCGTCTCGGTGTCTGTGGTCGTACGTACCTGTTCGGACTGGATGCCGCGGCCCTGCGACAGCTCGTCCAGAGCGCCGAGCAGAGCACAAGCGCAGGAGACGGAGGCGTAACAGGCCTCGATGCCTCCCTTCATGCAGGCCTCCGTCATCCCGTCCATCACTCTGCATCACAAACAAACAGGCATCACATTGTGAACACTTCGCTTAAAGTCAGAGAACATGAGCTGAGAACAAGCTTACATCTGATTCATAACTGAACTACTTTAAGAACTATTGTGACCAAAATAAGCTTGTAGAGCCTCTACAGACTTCACAGCTCATCAGTTACTGACAGCTTCAGCAGGTCCAGGTGGGACTTCCTCTTGGAGAAGGAGCGTTTCCTGGTTTCAGGTTCAGCCATGCAGGGACCGGCCAGGTCGTAGAGCCGCTGGGGGCTGCCCAGGATCTGACAAACACACAGAACACGTTCGCTTACATTCATTTACTACTTTTCATAAATGCATTTTCAGTTTTCACCTGCATATTTTGGATTCGTGGAAAACTTTGCTTATTAACCCTCCGAACACTAAAACCTGCCGTCGGGTTAAAAAGCATGCTGCCTTCACAAAGTTTCCCATTTATCAGAGCCAGAATGACCAAATCTAATCTGAAATCAGAATATTTAACAAAAATTGGCCAAAAATAAAGCGTTTGTTCCAACCAGAGTCCGTAAACAGAAAAACATTCTTCTGCACAACCAGGAAGCCGTCAGTGACTCAGTGGTGACCAACAGGCTCATGACAACAAACCTGGGACTGTTCAGCACAACTGGACTGCAGCAGTACAAAGTAAAGACTAAAATAAAAGCATCCATCCATCTAAAATATCTAGAAAACCTCTAGTGTGTAGGTTTGTTCCAGTTCCGTAACATCTGGGGACATGTTGATTCCAGGTTTATAAAACTTTGTAGAATCAAATAAATGAAGCATTCATTCTATGTTTGTTTGATGTTTGAAAGCTGATTACTGTGTCGTGCTGCACAGAAGACATGTCTGAGTTTGTTCTCCTTCTCGTCCTGGTTGTTCTGTTTCCATAGAGGTGCAGGACTTTAAATGAACCCACAATGAGGAAAAATGTGACACAAGCCTAAAAAAAACCCTGAACACTTTTCCAGAGGTTTGAAAGTAAGACATCAAAGGAGGAAGCTATGAAGCTTTAGGAAACGGTGAGAAGCATCGTGTCGTCCTCCCACCTCCTTCATGATGCGGATGGCCTCGGTGCGGTGCTGAGGCGGCGGGTACAGCAGGATCCGGTGGTACAGCGACTGCAGCACCGGCTTCATCGACTCCACGCAGCTCACCAGGCGCACCAGCTCCGCCGCGATGTAGCACACCGTCCGCACTACCGGCGCGATCCTGGCGGGGGCGCTGGAGGAGCAGCCGGAGCCTCGGCCCTGGTCGGACACGCCTCCGGTGGAGAGGTCCACCTCCTGGCCGATTCCTGAGGAGAACACGGAGGAACGAGGAAGCAACAAGAAGTCAACACCCCTCAGAGAACCAGACTGAACAGCAGCAGCTGGTCACACGCCGTTAGCTTCATTACTGATCTAACAGCTGATTAAACTTTACAGGCGTTCATTAAACACAATCTCTGTAAATGTGTTTCTTCCTTCATGTCTGCCATATGGACCCTCTCCAGCCCACGCCGGCCCTCGTGTTGTCGTATAAACGCTCCACTCAGAGGGTTTATCTGCTGGATCTGCTCACCCAGACCGAGTCTCTCCGAGAGTCGATCTCGCTCCGCCGCCGACATGTAGCCGTGGTGGGAGGCGATGGTTTTGTCATTGACGGGGTTTCCCATGATGGCCACCAGGGACGGACACAGCTGCTTCCTGCCAGGAGGAATGTTCACGTTTTTGGGGATTATTGATGCAATAAAACACCGTAATTAGAAAACCGAACACTATCCAAGACTTCTCAAATTACCGTAATGTCCGGACTATAAGCTCCTACTTCCTTCACCCGCTTTGAACACTGCGGCTTATACAACGATGCAGCTAATTTATGTGTTTTTATGAATTCACCTGGAGACCAAAGTGATGCTGAGAGCGCCGACGACAGAGAGACTGAGGAAGTGATGAAGTGATTCTGAGGCTGTTCAGCTCCTGAAGACACTGAAAAAGACGACTTTAGTGGTTTTAGTGCAGGAGGAAGATGAAGATAGCCATCAGTGACTTTTCCTGGTAGCTGCTGGAGTTTTATTTCCTTAACCAGCCGTGTTACAGGAAGTGTTCAGAAAAAAGCCTCTACGGTACGTATCTGTGGATGTTACCGCTACGCATTTAATTAAAGGTTCAAACATCTTTCTGTGTAAATATCTCATGTTCCAACGTGGACACCTGCAGCTTAGTGCAGCCTGGATATGAACACACCTGGTTTATGTTTAGAGTCAGTGGGTGGGGCTTATATTCAGGTGCCTCAATAGTCCAGACATTACGGTAATTTAACAGCACGATCAGCATAAATTGCCATCAAATAATCTATTTTTATTGTTCATGTTCCTCTCAGGGGAGGACACTTGAACGCTTCACAGTTCAGATATTTCTGTTCTCAGTCTGATTGAGTTCTAACTTTTGTCTGCTTGTTCTACTCGTGTGCAGCGTCGGGGACTCTTACCACACGAGGTCGGTGAAGCCTCTGGACAGGTGCATTGTGGGAGGGCAGCTGCTGAGCATGGAGAGGATGCACTCCAGGTAGAGCAGCTGCAGCAGCTGGTTGTCACTGGAGGGCGGAAACAGCATAAATTAGATCTGTTTAAAGCTTAAGTAGGCAGGACTTCTTTTTTTTTTTAAATTAACTTTCCAGCTTGTCGTTTTTTATGTGATCTGAGAGGAAACTAGACGTCTGCCGCTCCTCTGGTAGCGGGAAATCTACGCTATGACAGGACGACTACAGGTCCAGGGAGCTGGATGGCATAAAACCCTGCAGGAGAGAAGCTGCTCTTCCAGCGTTATCAGTAACTTCTAGTGATCCAAAGCAACACAGACGTTTTTACAAAGAGACAATAAATGTAGATTTACTGTCAAACTGGTGATTTGAGGCGATGTTCGATCTCAGTAAACGTTCATGTCAAATGCAGCTTCATTTCTGTCCATGTTTAGACCAATGAGGAGGACTTCCTACCTCTGAGGAGTGAACCTGGGCTGCTCAGGTTCCTCCAGTGAACACTGTGCATCAGCCTCTATGCTGAAATGCACGACTTTATGACAGAAACACACGGTCACAGCCTCCCACCAACACTAACATAGTGTGTTGGTCTCTACAGCTTCTGATGGCTGTCCATGAGGGGGGATATTTATGGACCTCATTCATCTGAACTGTATGAAGGCTGTGAGGTCTGCTTACAACCAGAAACACTCTGCACACCGTAGAGACAATAAGTCTGTGTCGCCTTAATCTGCAGAAACATTTTCTGACCATTGTATGAACAAGAAGCTCGACTACGCTTCAATCTGATTTATAAAACTGGATAAAAATACTGTAATGGCTCATTTTTATTCTCCATGTGTCTTGTTTGGTGCTGGTGATTCTCCTTCAGTGGGAGCTAGAACCTCTGACCCTAACCTGAGCAGCAGTTTACCTGATGTATGTTGAAATCAACACGCTCTGCAGCACACTGGACTCTACTGACAGAAGCATCTCACCCAATGCTGAACATGTTCTTCCTTAAATCCTGCACAAAGTCAGTTATCATCCGTTTTCTGTGTGTTAGCTGCAATTCCTTTAGAAAGTTATGCTCCTATTTTAAAGCCTACTGATTCACTGAGACGCTGAAACATCCTCTAGAAGAACAAAGGAAACAGAAGATCATGTGAGCTGGTGGAAAACTGCAGCGTCACCTGTCCACCGACTCCAGCTTCTCACAGAACACGGTCAGAACCGTCACCACGTCTTCACACAGCGCCTGGCTGGTGGGGGAAATATCTGCAAACACAAACGCACCGTAAAAAGGTTAATTTGACTTTATCTTTGTTCAGTTTGTAGGAACAGCGATAAAAACCTCATTGCTTTTCCTCGTGTCTCCCTCCTTCCTCCCGCTCACCTCCTCATTCCTCTGCAATAAATATAATAGAATCGATGAAGCTGTCTGGCGCTCTGCCTGCAGAAAGCATCTGTCTGAGCTCCTCATGTGTGTCTGATTGTTTATTGTATCATAAAGAAGCAGCGCCAGGTGTTTCATGTTGGTGATTACAGCGGCTCTACACCGGCTGTAAAGCAGTTTGTGACGCGCACTAAACACGACTGAACTTCCACCGCTGCCGGTGGCCTTGCAGCTTTAATGCGACGCTCACATGAGGAAACAAACATGTTGTGGATGGAGAGAGCTGTGGAGGCGTCGCTATTTTTGGATTCTTGCTACGACAAGGGCAAAAAAAAAAAAAAAAAAGTGACATTCCTCCTGCAGGTGGCACCAAAAGAGAGGTGACTTTGTTGTGTGAGTCAAAAGGGTTCATCCTCTGAGAACATCCCAGCAGCCTCGCTTTAGTCGACACAATCTGAACATGAACACACTGCGAGCTCGTCTGTGAGGTTAACGCGTGCTTCAGTTCAGTAAGTCCACAGTCGACTTTGAGAGTCGACGTTAAACGTCATCAGAATTCTCTCTGAAGGAATCCTTTAAATCCTCTGAACAGCAGGTTGTTTATGCACCAGTTATCAGAGCCACAAGCTGTAAGAACAGAAAGAACTGCCAGATTCTATATTTTCTGATGTTCTCTGAACTAATTATCTGTGACACACTGTTAGCCTACAAGCGTAATATTTCATCAAAATCACAATAATCTACACATCTTGTATTAAATATTGCCAAAAATCAACTATTTGCTCAAAGCAGATTCTGTAAACAACAGAGCTCAGCGCTCTGTGAGGCCATCAGTGACTCAGACTTTCAGGCTGACCTGCCGGCTGTGCTTCCAAACAGTAAATATGAGAAAAGAACAGAAACAAATTAAACTGTGAGCTTTAAAACATCTGTAATATGTGGGCTCACCATTGTTCTACTGTTGGTCACATTTGTGAGCACTTGGACAACAGTTGTGCATGTTGATTTCATTTTTAAAACAATAAATGATCAAAGACGTTGAGCTTTTACAGTTTATAGCATCATATAGTTATCACACTGCACACAGTTTGCTCTCCATCTAGTCATCCCTGTTCTGGTTCCACAGACTGCAGTGAAATAACAAGCCGACGCTGAGGAGAAATGTAGAGCAGCAAGAAAGGCCCAGAAACTACTCAGAGGGTTGAAGTGAAAGACAGGATGCTTCTTTGCAAAGATAAAGAAATTTCAGGACATTTCTGGAGAGTGAGGACATTCACATACGGGGAGTTTTAGGAAAATGACATAAACTAAGGACAGATTTTTTTTTTCTTTTAAGTTTGTGGAATCTAATTCTTTGAAGTGGAACCTTTTTTTTTTTTTTAAATGTTCTTCTAAGGATGGTCTAGTTTTTTTTAAAAGATATTTTTGGGGGCTTTTCTGCCTTTAATGTATCGGACAGTGAAAGAGAAATGCAGGGAAAGGACATGCAGCAAATGAGCTGCTGGCTGGAATTGAACCGCGGCCCCTGTATCGGGGACTACAGCCCTGTACATGGTCACCTGCCCAACCTGTTGAGCTGTCCAGGATGGTCCAGTTTACTCATGACAGCTTCAGCTGGACCCAGATGGGTTGGACGGGCTGCTGTGGTGACTGATGCTAAGTTTCAGTTCAGGAAGATGTTTTATGTCAACAAGAGTTAATATAAGAACACATGTGTTAATATTTATGTGTTTCAATCAGAGTGTTGAGAAGACGTTTTATACTAGCGAGGGTAAAAACCTCTGTGTCCGTCCACGGTGCTCATAAGAGTCCATGTGTTTAAATCACATGCGTGGGTACATAACAGAGGTCACTGCGGGCCTGCAGCTAATGAGAGCAGCCAGAGGTGACACGACGGCGGTGATGTACCTCTCCTCTGCAGCGGCGGCGCAGGAACCTCGTCTCCATCGGCGCCCTGGGGACCAACACAGAGCAGAGGGCACGGGTGACTTTGAGCGTCGACACAACGCGACGTCGTGCACGTACCTGCGCAGCACCAGAGCGTGTGCACGATGCGCGGCGCGCTCACCTCCTGTCTGTGGCGCAGCTGCAGCGTCAGGTCGCCCAGGATCTGGCTCAGCGTCGCCCTCACCGCCGTGTTGATGCTGCGCTGGTGGCAGCTGGACACGTACGTCCCGATACACACCTGCAAAGAAACACACACACACACACACACACACACACACACACACACACACACACACACACACACACACAAGAAAGCCGTGACGCACAAGACTGCATCGCAAACTGAAGATTTATGGAGGTTTCCATGGCGTCACTGGTCGCTGTGGTAACCAGAAGGATGTATTGTCAGCGTGTCAAACATCCTCCGGACAGAGCAGAAGGTCACAGAGCAGAACGCTGTGGATCACCGAGACCAGACAGCAGCTACACACACACACACACATGCACACACGCACACACGCACACACCACACACACACCTACACACACACACACACACACACACACAGTTTCCACTCGATGCTTTTATCCAAAGCACTCTGCTGGTCTGGAAAGTACAGCCGGGTTGTTTTTAGCACTCAGACCCTCGGTTAATGGCTCCTCCTGTTCAGCACACACATCTACAGTTTGTCCAGTCGTCACTATTCAGAAACCTTCAAGAAGGTCCAGCGATAGTCACGACATGGAGCCGATTCCTGACAAAAAGCTCTGAGGGTTCAGTGTGAAAGACTTACATCTGGGGTAGAAGCAGCTGCAGGTAATCTGGACGGACAGCCTGACAGCAGACTGAGGCCCTCTGAAGCGTATCTGCTGCACAGTTAGCACCTTTCTCCACATTAAAGAAGTTTTAAGAACGTTATTTCGTGGTATTTGTGTGAAGACGGTTTAGTGTAGGAGCTGTTTTCTGGGTGTGGACACAACAAGCACGACTAGATGTGCACCATACGAGGACAGTGTGTGACGTTTAATGACATCTTTCAACATGATGATGTGACACTAAATAAAGAAATCCTGCTCAAACCATCCTTCTACTGAGCAAATGAACACCCAACCGGTTCAGAACTAAATCTAAAACTAAAACAAATTAAAGTCTAATTTCCCTGCTGCTCCCCGTGAAATATTTCCTCTAAACCAAACTGACATCAGTTAACCTGAGAGCGGCCGACTGAGCCGGCGTCTGATTGGCCAAATGGGCTGGAAATAAACTGATCCAACTGTCGAACTCATTACGTTTTTTTGCTCCGGTCTCATTTTCACTCACTGCGATATTAAATCCTGCACCTCTATGGAAACAATATGATTATGGATAGAAGTGGAGAGAACTCACACACGACACCATCACACTGCCATAAATACAGCACAACAAATAGGAAACAAAAGCTGGATTTGTTGGACTATTCACGGTACAAAAACATTTTAGGAAAACCTTGAATTAACACATTCAACACAGTGATGCACGATATTAACATTTCTGGCCGATACCGATATCCGATATGAAGATTTCTGATATCGCCGATAACCGATATCACCGATGTCCAAATTCAATATTTGTTCCCACCAAAAACAAGTATCAGTAAGCACTGTGAGAAACTGTTCAGAAGAAGCCCAATTAGACAAAACATTTACTTTTACAGAATTCGGTCGATGCAAAGGCTGCATGTCTGGAGAAACAATAAATGAATGAAACAATAAGATGAGAAGTTCAAGGCCCGCTGGAAAGTTAAAAATCCCTCAATTCTTTTGGTTTGTGTTCCAATAAATCGTGTCATTTGGGGGATTTATTAAAACACAGCATGCCGTTCAGACGTGCTGCTGCTGGGTTTCAGAGGGTTCAGTGTGTGTTCTCCAATAGGAACTGTTCAGTATCACAAACACCTCCAGATGTAAACAGGAAGGCGGTGGAGGCCACGACGACGATGAAATGCCAGGATTTATTTTACTAATTATCCTCTGAAGGGCTGAGAACTACCAGCCTCAACAAAGATCGTATCGTATTGGACATCCCGGCTGCCTCGGGGATGTTTTACATCACCTGCGTCTAATCAATGGGAAATCAATGCTTCCTGCACCATTAGGTCCTACAGCGGCGATGAATATGCATGCCTCCCAACATCACAGCTCCTTTCAGCTCCTACAGTTTTAATGCTTCCTCCTGGCGATCGATGCAGCCTCTTTTTAATAGCTGCCGTTTAGTGTAAGTAAGAATATGATCAAGGTTTAATATTTAATCTCTTCAACCTGGAGCAGTGAGGTCATGTATCTGGAGCTGATGCGGGTAAAACCTGAGATACATTTCACTATCGTTTGTGCAAAAGTTTCATCTGATTTAATGATGCTCAGCTTGTGTTTTGATATTTTACCTCCATATAGTGCATGTTCTGAAGCAGAGAAAATGAAAGCAGGAAAAGATGAACAGCGCTCATGCTCGTTGTGCCAGAAGTCATAAACCACTGCAGCCATTACTGTCTCTGCCTGTAGGTGGCGATAAAACTGGAGCTTATGCTGCTATTCTGTGGCTAGTTTCTGTCTGACAATGACTGACAGCTCTCACTAGTGGAGAACTTGCTGTGAATTAAATGAAAGTCAGTTTGTGACTTGAGGTTTCCGACATCTAAAAGGTGCAGGTTTGGCTTCCACCCATCGTAGGTTCATGATCAAAACTCATACATCAGGTTTCAGTTCTGCAGCAGAGAGATTTCACCAAGAGCAGATCTGATTTTAGACTGTATATGAAAGCTAGCTGTAGCTAAACCTGCATTCTGACTGACAGCCAGCAGGGGGCGACTCCACCGCTAGCAACAAGGTGTCAGACTGTATAGAGGTCTATGAGAAAATAAGCCCAGTTGTCCCTTCATTTGCTCCCTCAGGATGGATTTTCCTAAAGAGTTTGGGTCTTAATGACAAGTTTCACGTCTTCTTCAAACAGCAAAGTGGTAATTGTTTAACTTTCAGTCCCATTTGGAGGAAAACGGTCGATAAAGCCGAGTATGTATCAGGGCAGGGCGGCCTCATGGCTGACGGATCCAAAAGAGCAAGATGGCAACTACCACACTCCAAACTAAAGGCATCGGTATGTTGTTTAAAATAAAAAAATAAAAAAATTAAAAATTAAATATGTGACAAAAATATATAAACTGGAAAATAAAACATATATATATATATTTATATATAATTTATATATTAAAATTATTATTTAATATATTTAAAAAATGGTGAAATACTATAATTCATTTAAAAAATAGGGTAAAAATAAAACAAACTATGAAGCTGGTAATATTAATGGAAAATATTAGTGACATATTTTTTTTAATTTAATTGACTTTAAATTGATTTAAATACAGTAAAACTTTGCGGTTTTACAGTCACACACTTTACAGTATACAGATTTTTGATGTGGATGTTATTTATGTTTTTCTAAATTAATGCTTTTTTTTGTAATTCTGCTAGATATTAGCAGCATTTAATAAAACAGGAAAAACAGTTTAAAGATGTATTTTCTATTTTCCAATCCTTAACATTGATAACTTTTAGATAAATAATAAATAAATAATGTGAAATATGTGTTTGACAAAAATATTCTATCATTAAAATACAGAAAATAAATCTACGGTCAAATGTTGTAAAAGAATTAATTATGACAATACAGATTTTTTGTGGACTATATTTTCAGTTTCGGCCTGTTTTTTTACACTTAATGTGTAAATTAATGTTTTTTCTATGAATTTATCTGCATTTTATCAAAACTGGTTAATCTGTGACATGTCAGTAAATCGTTCAGAAGGATTCCAATTATGAAGTGTTGAAGAAAACCTGTTTTCTGTTTTTTTTACAGTGTACGTTGGTCCACCAACAGGTGGGCGATGAGCCCGTTGATACGTCCGTCTGTTACATACAGTCTGAGGGTCAGAGAGGCTTCGTCTGGTTCTGGTGGTCACGACGGCGGCGTCAGATTTCTGTAGGAAATGTTAAAGAGGCCTCAAGCGTCTGTAGCTGCAGATATGTGTTCGTGTAACTGATGCTCGTATTAGAGATAAAGTTTAAAGCTCCCAGCGTCTGAAACTGAACAAATCCCTCAGCGCTGCCAATCCCTGCATTAAGAGCGAGCGCCCAGCCTCGCCGGCTGTGTGGGACGCTGCTGATAATGGAGTGCTGCTGACAGCCTTTCCAGCCGCCCTGAGTTACAACCCGACACAAACAGAAGCACACCGGCACCAGATGGCCAGAGCTGGCAGCACACAGCCCATTAACACACCGTGTTGACCAGGTTTTATGAGCTGTTAATGGACGTCACACATCACCTGGGTGCAGGAGACGCCGAGGGTGGCGGCGACGCGGGAAAACATGCTCCAATTTGGAAAAACAATATGCGGATTTTGGCATTTGGGTTGATGTTTGGGGACGGCGGGGGCGGCGGGACTGAGCGTTAACGACTAAGATGGCAGTTGTTGGATCACAGGACGGGTTCATTGTGCTGTGTGTAACGTGTCCTACTCAGGGGAATCACGAGGTCTGTAAATGGTTTAACACAGCCGCAACACGGCGGCTGAATTCGGTTCTGGAGCCCATTTGCAAAGGGACAAACTTTTCAAACATGTTGAACAAGCAGCTCAGTGGGGATGAAGATGAGGATGCAGGACTGAGTTGAGAAGTTTCTATAGATGCTATTTTTCAGTCATGACTCTCCACATGCATCTCTGCTCCAACCTGTAGCTGACTACAGGTACCGGTCAGTCCAAACGCATCACTCAGAAAAACACAAAGAACGCAACAAAAGCAGATATTTCTTCTACCCGAAGTCGTTTGTTATATTGTGGAGAAAAAAATGAGCTCCATGATCGACACGTGCATCCATCAAGTATTATTTAGACTTCTTCATACTGATTCATGTCTGTCTGTTCCTCGAGCAGGAGGAGCATCGTGTGCAGGAGTTAGCGAGGCAGATGCTCAGTGAGGCGGCTGGACTCCTCTCAAACCTTTACATCAAACTGGAGCTGACAACATGGAGTTTTTAGCTTCCTTCCATCCATCATCTCTACACCTTCATCCTCACTATGGGGGGCGGAGCCTATCCCAGCTGACTCAGGGTGAAGGCAGGTTCACCTGGACAGGTAACCAGTCTATCACAGGGCTACACTTAGAGACAGACAACCAAGCACACTCACATTCACACCTACGGACAATTTACAATCACCAATTAACCTCAGCATGTTTCTGGACTGTGGGAGGAAGCCGGAGAACCCGGAGAGAACCCACGCTGCACGGGGAGAACATGGAGACTCCACGCAGAAAGATCCCGGGTGTCCTCACCGGGACACCAACCGGCGACCTTCTAGCTGTGAGGCGCTAACGATGCTGACCACTGAGCTACTTGCAGTCCTGGGGGAATTAATTTGCATCAAAAATACAAAACAAAACAACATTTTTGAAAGGCTGACAAAGTTTCTAACCTTTCTCACTGACAAACGTTCTGTCGCTGTGGTTGTGCCGATTTAAACGGTCACACAAACTAGTTGCAGCCAAACCTTTCTTCTCAGCGCTCTTCTCCTCTTACTCGCTTGTTTTGCTCACGAGAAGCCTGCAGGTCAACGAACTCTGTGTCTTATAAATAAAGTTCCAAAGAACAGCTCAGCGTATCCAAAAAGCCTCAAATCGACGTCTGACAAACGGAAAACGAGAACCGTGCAGTCTGATGTGTGGATCTGATTCACTTTAAATCTGATGCTTGAAACAGTATTTTGTGGGAACAGAACACAGAAAGAGAATGTTGTTGGTTGAACAGATGCAGATATCGACCTCCTCTGTCCTCAGAAAATCCTTTCAATGAGCAAATCGAGTCGATGCTAAGAGTCTGAGACAAACATGCTCGGAACTGTTCTCCCTCTTTTTTAGGGCTAAAACATAGTTTTTCTAGGTTTTATTAATCAGTGTTTTCAGTGGACATAATAAAAACGATGAACTATAAGGACATAGTTGCACTTGGTCCACTGTGCAGCCAACAGAACCGAGCCTTGATTAACGGCTGCATAACGCCTTCATAATGATCACAGTAAACGGCTGCATTACACACACCTCTCCGGCGTGGACACTCATCTATAGTCCCGAGCTGAGCCTGTTGATTTCCACAGCAGCGTGTTCACTCTGGATCATTAGCGGCCGCACACATTCATTATTCATCCAAACTCACATTCTTTACATTCTCTGGTTTATTTTAAGCACCGCCATCGAGCAACGCCGGCGGCGAGCTGAGACACAGCATCAGAACCTGGACTACAGCATGCAAATCTCTCAGGAGGACAAACCCAAAGCTTCCTGCAGGACAGAACTTCACAGACATGTTTCTGTATTAAATGGTGAGTGTGCCTCACAGCGTGCCCAGAGGTCACTCACAGCCAACAGGCCACAGTCACAGTTTGCATGAACACAACTACTTTCTTCACCTCGGTCGGTTCCTCGGTTTATTTTCAGCTCCCTCCTGTTCTTTGTTTGTGTTTTTTCCAAATCAGCTGATTCTTCATCCCCATGTGTGTGTGTGTGTGTGTGTGTGTGTGTGTGCGCGCACATTGGAAAACTCATCTCACTGTTCCTGAATAATTGATGCCGTACAGCGTGAGACGAGGCCTTCGGCTGAACGGGGACGGAGGGAAGCTTCACCTTTAAAAATAGACGGTGTTCCGCCCGCTGCGCTCACACTTCGCTTTCCTTTTTAAAACGAGGCGTGACGCAATCTGTCATCGGCCCGGCCCGAGACAGTGCAATCGATACCGTGACCGTGAAGACGATCTATGCCTCGGCTTTGCTTCGTCATGGGGGGACAATTTAGGAAAGGCTCCACAAATAAGAAACTGAAAAGGATGTGCAGCCTTCTGCAGGAAGGTTCTGGGGTCAGAAGAAAGACTGATGAGGCTGTTTGGCCACAAAGAGCAGAAATAAGCTTAGAGGAGAGAAGATGAGGCCTTTGAACCCAAAAACACCTGCCAAGCACAGTGGTGGCAGCAACATAATGAAGGAGGAGGATTACCTCCACAAAGCCACCAGCCAGAAGGTTGATCTTGGATGTAACTGGTGTTTCAACAAGACCACGACCTCAAACACATGAAAAGTGGTAAAGAAACGGTTAAAGGACAGATCTCCTCAAAGTCCTGCTTCAACCATCAGGAAGCTGTGGACTGATGAAGAAACACAGATCTGTGACAGAAAGCCAACAAGTTTAGTTAAACTGCACCGACTCTGTCATGAGAAGAGTCACAGGATCAGCCAGAAGCTGGTGGACAGACATGTATGTTGCTGTATGAGTGTTTTTGACCCTGCAGATTCTGGTATGTTTCCATAAGACCTGTGTGACGGCCCAGTGTCAGCTGCTGCCGTGGAGGCCTAGAATCCGTTTACCTGTGGGTCCCTGAAGGCATCAGGACGGCCCATAAAGCTCAGCCATCCCCCTCTCGGTCTCCCTCTCATTCATTCTGACCCGACACGTCTTTCTCTGTCACCTTCTTGCTTCGTTTCTGCTCCACAACTCCTCACATCCCGTCATGTTCACTCATCCACACCCACACTACTGCTGACAGTCACACTGATTACTATGTGTTACATGGTTTGCTTTTGCTGATAACAAACATCCTTATTTTGAGTTAAATCTGCCAGATTGTTAAAACCCACGAGCCAGGCTATGAGACCTGTAATAAATCCATGACAGAAGCAAACTGCACGATTGTTTCTGGTGACAGAGATGAACGTGTTTCACGGATTACATCATAAAAGATTCAGAGTTACAGGAGTCATTGGAAAGTCAGCTCTGCTGTGATATATGTGGTCTTTATGAGTGTATTTAAACTTGACAGCGTATGGGTTACTTCCTCATCAAAGCTGAGCTCTAAAAACAACCTCAGACCGTTCTTCCATTTCTCTTCCACACAGCTGCTGAACAAGGAGTCTGAAACGCTCCACATTCACTCCTGCTGCTGGACAAACTCTCACGCATCTGAGAATGAAGCTGAAATGCATTAAACGGGCCGTCTGACCTCCGCAATCCGCAGGATGGAGTCTCCGTTAATGTCGAAGTTGGGTGAGTAGGTGATGCACAGCAGGACCTGCACACAGAACACAGACACACTCTGACATAAGGAGGAATTCATTATGATGTGATGAATGCTTCTGTTGTTAAGTCTCTGAACACGGAGCAGCTTCTGGGTTATCTGTCACATTTCTCCTCATTGCGGGATCATTTTTCACTGCAACATAAAGTCCTGCACCTCTGAGGAAGCAGCACAGTCACGGCTGGACGTAAAACACACTCAGAATGTCTTCGGTGCAGCGTGACGTCGTTATTATGCCGTAAATCAGAAAAGTTGAGTTTCTTTGGTTATTTACTTTAAAAAACTTGGACTCAACTTACAAAACATTTACTCCCAGCTGTTACCGACACTGGAAACATGGTGGCTCTCCATGCTACAGATATTTTACTGTTTACATCTATAACTAGGCTCCATACTTGTCTTCTGCCTATAAACACTGGCTGCAGTTCAGCTCTGAACATTTGTCACGTGACTGTTGGTCACAGCTGAGTCAGTCCGGTCAGGCAGAATCTGTTTGTGTTTTACTGAATCTGGGACGTTTATTTTTATTTGTGGTCCATTTCAAACACTTAGAATAAAGTGTTTTTAATGAAATATCACAATTTTATGCTCAAATCTGGTTCATTTTCCTGATCGCAAACCACGAAGAGCTCAACTGCTGATTCAAAAGCCAATGACTTTTTTCTGATTTCAAATTCTAGTTTTGATAAATTCTGTAATTCTGGCAGTTTTCTAATGATACGACGCCGTTCTGAGCCGGCAGCAGGTGTCGGGGTCAACAGCGTGGTAGAGCAGCTCAGGTAAATGACTTTTCTGATATACAGTCGTGGACGAGTCCTGGCACCACTGGACTTTTTTCAGACAACACCATCTCACACATCTTCTACACTCTAACTGGCTTCAGGTGTGGTTTCTATACTGACAGCACCTGTTACCTGCCACAGGTGAGTTTAAACGAGCATCACACGCCTGAAATAAAATGATTTACCCACAGTTTTAAAAGTGTGCCAACAACCTTGTCCGGCCCATTTTTGGAGTTTTGTGCAAAATTTTGTAAATTTTGTCTTTTTTTTCTGCTTTTTTGTGTTTTTCCACCGAACATAAAGGAAATAAACACGTTTGTACCACAAACACTGACAGCTGCAACCATTTCTGGGAGGAATGGTGGATTTTCTGGAAAACTCCAGGGGTGCCAAAACTTCTGTCCGTGACTCTAACTTAAACACAGTCATTCAATTCAATTCAATTTTATTTGTATAGCGCATATTTACAACAACAAGTCATCTCATAGCGCTTCACAAAGGCAGTCATCAGTATTGTGACAGAGTTGGTCAATATTGACTTAAACAAAACATCTAAGAGGCCAAATCATAGAAAACTATCACAGAAAAAGCTGCTATTTGGCTACCAGTGTTTAAATCCCAGCATGGTGCAGGAAAACACCAGAAAACAAATCAGTTCAGATTCAATCAGCTCAGAGTCTAGATGTTTAGGATATCAGATCAACATTTGAGTCGTTTTTTACCTTCATGACTTCCACCTGCAGGTCTTCATGGAGAGACGGGGTGACTCTGATGGCCTCCAACATCTGGCTGAGCAGCTGCTTCTCCAGCACCTCCACCTCCACGCCGACGCCACCCACAAACCTGTCCTCACACAGGAGCTTCTGGACGGAGAGAGGAGAGAGTTTCAGCTTCTGCTTCCCACCTTAAAGCCGGCGTCTGTGCAGAAGAATCACACTTCTGTTGGCTGTACCGTCCAGTACCTGCATGCCGGTGAGCGCAGTCTGTCCCAGTTTGGTGTTCTTGGACTCCAGAGCCATCTGCAGAGGCAGCAGGCAGCGTTCTCTGGAGAAACACAAAGAGGCTGTTGAGTCACACAACCGCTGCTTTCTTCCATTCAGCCGACACAATCAGCCACAACAGAAAAGAACCGCGCACAGAAATCTGTACCAATCAGATTTAAAGTGATTGTAAAGAACTGCAGCTTATAATAAACCAGAATCACGTCTACAAACGTCTCTGGAGTGTTTCTGAAAAACACAATAGGACAGCAGCATCTGATAAGCGCTGCTCAAGTCTGTGAGAGCTTCTGTTGACCGGCGACGGCAGAATTTAATCGGAAGCGAGATGCTGGAGATACGAAGCACAATATGAGAAAGTCTACGTGTTGACCTGCGTGGTGTCTTCCAGATCCTCGTCGCTCTGCTTCGTTCTCTGCAGCATCTCATCACAGCTGAGTGGGAAACGATCTACCTCAGCTTCTCTCGTCTGTTTCTCAGATTTAATCAAGTCCCACGGAGCTCCTCTAATCAAGGTCTGAGATAGGGATCTGCATCTCTGTCTCTCTCCCAGGTTTTCCCTCTTTTATCTCTACTTCTGGGTATCACAGTCTCAAGCGCAAATATGCTTTCGCAGAACGAGTGGGAGAAAGAAACCTCCTGTACGCCGCTGAAGTGATGCATTATAGAGGCTGGAGCAAACAGCCGGCAGCTCGGTGGCGTCGCTGCAGCGGAGTCTGGCTGAGAGAGGAGGCTAGAAAGACGGTTAGCGCTTTGACAGGTGTCACGGCGGATAGCTCGTCCCTTTATTCTGGAGTTTAATGGTTTAAATTGAGCGGAGGACAGCAGCTCCTGGCTAAAAGGTCCCATATGGAGGAAATACATTCATTACTGAGTTTTTGTAAACTTGTAAAGTAAAAGCTGTGAGAGCATGACGACCTCTACTCCTCCTATTACTTTACTTAAAACCAACTCAAAGGCCTGAGTGGGTCAACGGGTGTTCACGTCACCTGTCTGTTGTCTTCATGCAGTTTACATGTTCCTTCCTGTGACTGTTTTTATTCTTACTTGAGTATTTTGAGTATCTGAAATTAAGTGATTTCTTGTAAACACCTAACACATGATGCAAAACAACTGCTAAAGACACACGCGTGAACTCTCTACGTAGCGCTGGAGTGTAGAGTCGGATCATTTGTTCAGGATCAGTGATGCAGGAGTCGACTTTGCATGTGACACTACAGAAGCCAGAGAGCATTAACCTCAGCGGTTCTCTTGCTCGGTGGTGAATTACTAGTCGTGCAAACGCGTCTCCCCTGGAAACCAGAAACTGCAGAGCAGCTCGGCCTCCATGTTTAGTTTTGCTCAGGACGATGCGATAAAGAAAAGGTGCATTTATTCTGTACTGATCCTCTGCAGGAACCGTTTTATACCAAGAAGTTGTACAAACGTTCATCAGAGACGATTAGGACTGTTTCTGGTGAACAGAACCAAACCGTCTCCCTTCAGTACAACACACTGACAAATAAGGTTTCCTCATGTTCTGAGTGTATGACAGCAGGTAACTTAGTCCACATACAACTTGTTTAGATGAACTCGGGTGTGTTTGCAGCGTTCCTACGGTTCGTCTGTGCTGCTGTGAAAGCTGCAGCCCCTCAGCCGACAATACAACAGATTCTTTTTTTCATATTTTCTGACATTTTTTGAATCATTCAGATTCTGCACAGTTTCCAGCGACGTGTCCGACTGACAGCACGTTCTTTCCTGCTTCACACAGACTGTAATCTGAGGTGACGGCAGCGTTTTTGCTTTTAGAATCGGCTGATTTACTGAACTAAATGAAAGAATAACTTAATTCAATTAAACAGAACATTTCTTGGCGACCAGACCCGTCGCTGAACGCTGCAGTTTTAGAGTCTGTCCTGTTACGTAACCACAGAGCTCCACTTGTTTCTTTGCTCGTCCTGCTCCGTGCTTTCCACTCGCTCGCTCTCTATCTCGCTCTGATTATTTGCGGTCGGTTGAGTCACCGTCTCTGCTGCTGATAACAGACCACCGGACTTCCATCTCTGAGCTCTCAGGCTGCTCCGAGCTGCCACGACTCCACTGTTTCAAATGGGCTGCAGGGAGACGCCACCGGCACGGCGGTTCCCAAGATACTCAGTAAACTCACAGCAACACCTGAGAAGCCACAACGTCAATGCAGACAGAGACGGCATGCTGAGTCCCCAAAGAAACTAAATCAGAACAAGAATGCTCAGAGATGTTCCCAAAAACATCCCAAAACTAAATGTATGAATTCACTCCTGTTTGACTGAATGATGCACGTTCTCAATCAGAAGCATCATCAGGAACAGCTCTATGTTCGGTGTCGTCTTTGTTTGAGCTCATTGTGTAATAAGAGAGCCGGAGACAGAGGAGCACGCCGGCTGACAATCCTTGCACCCTGATACAAAGACATTATCATCAATATTTAATCTAATATTCTCTAATAAAACAACAGAGGTCACTGGATGAATAATTCATGGTGCGTTTGAGCTGCAACAGCATCCAGAATTTACGGCACCGTCATCAACAGTCCGACGTCCAGCAGCAGCAGCAGCAGCTCGTCCTTCACTTCACGTCTTACACTTTATTCCAACAAACAAACAGCTGCAGGAATCAGGCGGTTGCTCCTGTAATGAGGAACTACGACGGTGCAGCAGCTAATATAGACTTTAAAGTTGAAGTACAGCTTCTGGCAGCCATGTTGGAACTCCACAGCAGCTCTGGCTGCGTTCCCTGTGAACAGCTGTCTGCATTTTAAATGTCCAACCAGCTTTCCTCATGATGACTTCATGTATAATGAGCAGAAAGGGCAGGACGCCGGGAACAGCAACACCTGTAAAACGTGAAGGTCCCATATGGTGAAAACCCATTTATCTGGGTTTTGTGGCTGTTAAAGAACTGTGAGGGTATGAGGGCAGTTATTCCTCCTCTCCTCAGATCCCTCCACGACTACACGGACTCCCGGCTTCACCAGTCAGTCAGAACTACACCGAACTGCTAGAAATGTGCATAATTCTGCCCCCTCACAGCCTGCTGCTCCCGGGGGAACCACTCAGGATGAACCTTTTTTAATTTACTTTGCAGAGCTGCTTCTGCTAAAGTTCACCAGAAGTTCTGCTGCAAGAGTGAACACAACAGTCTTCACGCACTGCCAGCATCTGAGGAGCTGAACACCCAGTGGACACCACCGATCAGGGACTGGCTGGTTACTGAGTGTTTATTTGGCTTCAGTTCAACCTAAACTCTGCTGCTATTAGCTTCTCTCCTGCTCTCTGTGCTCATGTGTTTCTGTTGACAGACAGCAGAACGAGGATGAAACAGTGACTGAAACGCTGCTTATTAACACCCCGTTAGCCATCAGTCACTTCAGAGGCGTGTCAAGCTGCTGCTCTGCTGCTAAAATACGGATTTTATAACGTTACCCGACAAACTGACCAAACACGCGAGTTAAAAACATTCCTGTAAAATAATCTCTGAGTTGTTAATGATGAACATTCAGAGAGTTTTCTTCCTGAAGCTGCATTTAAAAGGTACAGACACATTTATAAAAACACATTCAAATGAAAGTAAAAGGCCTTTATGGACTCATGTTGTCGAGGTTTGAGTCCACAGCAAATTATCGCCAAACACCCGACACAAACCTACAAAATGATCCCACGTTAGTGTTTGTTACTCGGCTGGTGCATTCACCTGCACAATCCTGGAAGCGACGGCTTCATGGCTCAGGGGCCTCGTCCTGAGTTTAACTCCAACATTTGCATTATCAGCCCCGGTTCTGGAGGTTCATTAACGTAGTCAAATCAAACTGGAGGTGTGTGAGCCGGAGCAGTTAGAATACATTCAGTTATCAGGTTCCTGCAGTAAAGTGGCTGGAAGGCGAAGCTGACGTCCTGCTTCATTCACGTGTTCCACGTGTTCTCATCAACATCATCTGATCATCGTTTTAGATTCTATGCAGTCAGCTTCACTTTCTCTGTGCAGCTCAACCGCTGCTAACTCAACCGCTGCTAACTCAACCGTTTGCTGAGAAAAACCGGCTCGTGATCAACCTGAAGCAACATCCTGACTCTAGGCTTTAGTGGACTGATGCTGTCCATGTGTTCGGCTCCATTTACTGGATTTGATTTCAGTGCCACTGTATAATTCATTGTTCTAACTTAACTTTATTTATTTCACAGAAATCTACTTTTGTGAAGCTCTAATCTGCTCCCACTGACCAAGCAAAGGCGGCTGTAGTTAAAGCTGTGTGGTGTAAGGCAGAAAGTGGAACATGTTGTTCATGCTAAGAATAGTTAAATTCATAAAGAAGACTTCCACTAAACGGGCGATCGGTCGGTACAGCTTCCAGTTCGGATGATCAACCCCACAGATCCTGACTGGGGCATCTATAGTTGTTTTGTTTTCTATTTCAGCGATTAAAAAAAGTTTTGGCTTCATGCTGTCGACGCTCCGAGTCTTCTGAACAGAGTTTGAATCAAACAGAATCGGTGGACGTTGACTTACCGGAGCTGTGAAGCGGAGATCTTGGCTGATCCATTCTGAGACTCGAGGGTTTCTGTGGTTCAGTGGAACAGAGGAAAGGAGAAGATGTGATTGTTAACACAAAAAATCATAAAGTTATGCTGCAAAGTCTGTCTGTGGAGCTCAGAAACTTCACTTCCTGTGGTCTAAGAAATACCTGGTTTCCCCTCACAAGCCTGTTCAGCACATTGAATCCTTAAAAAGGCCAAAAACCTACAAAACAACCGTCCAACATCTGGTACTTGACGTCCCTCTCTGCCTTAGAGCTCCACCTCTCTGTCTACAAACACATCAACAAGGTTCAGGCAGAAAAACTCACAGCAGATGAAAACCAGAAACTGTTCCTGTGTCACCTGTTGGAGCAGCTGCATGAAAAAACCACAGCAGGAACACAGAAGCTTTACAGAACAGAAAAGTCTGAGCTTGTGGCTCAGTTTTAAACGTCTGCATCTTCAGTGGGAACTACCAGAAACATGCAGAATAAACGTGGACTTTATGAACGTATCACACATCTGGCTCATCGCCTCGTCTTCAGGGCGTCATACGTCACACTGGCTTCACACTTTGAACTGAAAGTCGTGCTCAGATTTCTGCAACAGCATAAATCTCCTGCACACGCCATCATGCTTCATACGTGTTCAGGGTTTACTGTGCAGCAGCCTTGACTCTGTGTGAAGGCCTCCTTCATGTTTCACCGTGATTAGAAACGGCACATCGGTCCATGTCACGGGCGTGTCTCCGTAGATTTACAGGTAGGCTGAAAAAAAACCCAAAACATACCTACAACATACCTACAACATACCTACAACATACCTAAAAACATACAGTGATATGTTGTCTTTTATAAATTTGTGGGTTAAAAAAAAAATCTGTAAAACAAAACAATGAAAATCTGGCAGCAAGTGCAACAGAAAATAAAAAAAAATACTAGAACTACAAAACTGTCCAAATAGAAAACATAACGGACAATATATCTGTAAAATAATCATGCTTCTAATGGATTAAAATACAGCCACATGTTTGGCTGGTTCTCTCTACAGTCAATATGTGATTTAATAGTTTTTTTTAAATGACTTTACTTGATTTTATCTGTAACTTAACAAACAGGACAAATCTGTAAAGTCATGGTTAGAAATAATTTACCATTTTTCAAGCCTTGATAAAATTATTTCTTCTTTCAAATATTGACAAATGTCTGTGTTTTTTATTTGTTTTTTTTATTAATCTAAATACAGAAATAATAATGTAGTGTTTATTATATCTGGTAAACTAACAAATAACATCAACAATAAATCCAGGTTTCATGAGCAGACTATTTACAGTTTTGACCCGTTTCTTTTTTTTTTTCCAATAATCTTTTTAAATGTTAAATAATTTAAATAATCTAATTTAAATAATCTAGATCAATATTTAATATGCTAATATTTTTCTGTGCTTTCAGTAGTTTTTATCTGTAATTTAATAATGCAGGAAAAATCTGCAAAATGGCAGCAAACTGTACAAAAACATTACAGATAAAAACTGTTAAAAACGTTATTTTTAAATAGTTTTGTCCAGAAGCCTTGAAGGTGTGCGGTCCACTTGGGACGTCCGTTCAGGTCACTACACGCCCTTGGACGGTGTGTGTGCATAAATAAAGTGTGTGTGTTACACGATTCTCCTCCATCAGCACAACCTGAAGCCATTCTTCACCTGCTGTCTGACTGAGCCTCGCCAAAGGTCAGGCCGGCCCATCTCGCCTGTTCATACTAATACTATTCCAGTGACGTCAGTGGAAAGTGTTTCTTTCTCCACATGCTTGAACGCTGCTTCATATATTTTCTGTGTGATTGTTTCTTATCTGTCGCTGGAGGAGGAAGCACTGAACTGTGCAGACAGACGGTAATGAGACTCACAAAAGGGTTTTTCCTCCAAGTCTGGGAGCCTCTTGTTGCTGAACAGGTTCTTAATGGTTTTCACATTTGCAGGGCTGATACAGCACCGAGCCTCGTTTTAATTCAGACACACGCAGAGAGCTGATGAGTCAGCAAAAAGTTCCGTGTTTGATTCCACATGCTGTCACTGTGTTTGTCTTCTCATAGGCTGTAATGTAAATGTGTCCTGTTTGCATGTGGCTCCAACGTTTAGCAGCAAAGCACAAGCTGAGCTACGCAGTGAGCTGCCTCATGCATGATCTCATCATAGCGCGGCCGCCTGTAAAGCTGCTGTCATCACAGCGGCTCTAAATTATACATACAGCTCTGAGCTCCACGTTATTAAACCCGAGAAACACTCCTGCAGCTCGTCTCAGAAGCACATTGATATTAAAATGTGATGTTCTTCTCATTGTTAATGCTCTCTTTAATATAAAGCTTTGGCCAGAGGAGACGTAAACATCTGCAGGTGGTTCAGGGTGAAGTCATTTCTCTGGTTCAGGCTGTTTTCAGGGATGTTTGTACTGAAGCACAGCAAAAGTCTCTAAACAGAATCATAACGGCACGTTGTGGAAGAGAAAATCTGCTTAAATAAAGTTCAGTTCAGTTTTAATACAAAACACAAATTAATAAAGTTTGTTCTGGTGTTTTATAAGATGATCTTTGTCATTTAATAAAACTCATGTTGACATTTAATATTAAATATGAACCAAGTGACAGCAACTGTCTTTAATATTATATATATATATGTTTTGCAGATTTAAATACAGCAGAAAATAAAGTCATTTTACTGTCAAAACCTTGTAAACGGGTTCATTAGCATTTGAAAAACTAGAGGTTTTTGATGTTGGCATTATTTACAATTTTAGCCTGTTTTTATTTTTTACAGTTTACACGTCAGTTCCGTTATTTCACTGCATATTTTCTGTTTTTCAATTAAGCTGGAAAATCAGTAAATTAACAGCAAACTGATAAAAACATTATAGTTTCATTTGTTAGCCAGCATTCATTTATTATTATTGATGTTGTTGTTGTTGTTGTTGTTGTTGTTGTTGTTGTTGTTTCTATTGTCCATTATTCTGTGAACCATTTCCTCCATTAATCAATTAACTGTTTGGTCTATAAAGAAATGGTAAAAAGTCAAGTGAAATAAAAAAAAAAAGCTGGTTTCCCATAAAGATAATTAGTTTAATGTCAAAGAGGAAGACACTGGAAATAATCTAAAGTACAGAGCTGCAATCACACACCTGTGACTCGACTTTTGTTGTTGTTGTTGTTGTTGTTTTTTAAGGATAAATCAAAAATGCTGCCTAATTTACTGATGAATGAAGTATTGCAGCTTTAACATGTAAATAAATGGGATGAAGCTGAACAGTGTAGAAACTGAGGTGCTGCTCATTTCAAACATTTCGGTTCTGAGCAGCTGATCCGTGACCAGCAGCAGCATGGAGAGCATTTACTAACCCTGAGCTGGTGAATGCCGCTGATTTACTCCTATTTTATTATTATTATTATGTATGTATGTATGTGGACACCGGTGCAGGCCTGTGGGATGGAGCACCAGCTGCTGCTTCCCCGCAGGTGAGCGGCTCCATCCGTCCGGACCGGGGGCTGCTCGGGACTCACCGCAGGCGAACACGCAGGCGTCGCGGATGCCTTTGTGCTTGTGTCCGGACGCTTCTTTCTGCAGCTTTCGCAGGATTTCCTCCATGCTGCCCCCGGAGCTGACGGACCTGGCGGAGCGGAGCGGAGGCGCAGCCCGGACCGGCTGGCTGGGCGGCGGCGTGCGGGCTCGGCTGCGCTGTTTTAAGGGCGCAGCGACGGCGACAGCATCCCCGGACCCCCCGGATGGAGGCGATGATTCACCGCCGCTGATGTCAGGCCGGCCCGTCGATCCGAGGAGGAAGCGGCGGTGCAGGGCTCATAAATCCCCGGCTGCGGCCTCCAGGAGCGACGACGGACACACCTGACGGATAATCACAGGCTGTCAGCCGAGCAGCGGGGGATAAATCCGCTCAATAAGCGCCCTTCGCTCATCTTCGTCAGCCGCTTCTTCCTCGTCAGAGTCCGGTCCAGCTGATGCCTGCGCTCCTCCCGGAGACCAGATCCGTTTCTGTCGATCCGCCAGGAAAACGCCTCGGCGGCTGCGTGAGAAGAGCCTCCGCTCCCCCGTTAGAAGGAGGGTTTCTGTCCAACCTGGCAACACACTATTTACTCCGCGTCTCCGGGGGAAGCTGGAAACTGCGGCCGGGGTGCGGAGGGAGGAGCCGGAGCAGGATGTGCTGTGTCAGAGCGGCGACAGATGGAGCTGAGCGGCGGCTCCAGCACGACCAGCTCCTCGCTGTCTCATTTAAATGTTTAAAAACGTGATTCATGTTCACAAATTAGCCTGCTAGCTGCTAGCTCCGGGACCTAGCATGATGGATGCTAGTGCTATGAGCATGCTAACATGCTAACACTGCTGTGAATGGGTGTTAGCATCACAACATTAGCATGCTGTATGCTAACTAACGGCTAAATAAACACGGTTCTGAGTAACTTCTGGTTATTTGTAGTATATCAGGTTTAACAGAAATGATGATGACACATGTACACAACTCATTTAAATATTAAGACCAAACAATATGATATGAAATAGAAAAGTCTGACTCAGTAGAAGAGTTCAGGCCCGACAGTGAGATTTCTTTTATGTACATTTGCTGGATGTGCAGCAGTGAGAGCGCCAAGTTACCACAATTAATAAAATAAAAGAATAATGAAATAAAAGTGGAAAGAAAAAGAAGAATAAACAAAATATAAAATAAATCATGTGGCAATATACAGCTATATTAATTTTTAAAAAAATGAATCCATAAAAGAAAAGGCTGATAAAAGTAGAAATATAAAGACAAATAAATAAATAATAAAACAAAATAATATTTTTGTTATTTATATTATTTCATTTTTTTGTTGTTTTTAAAAATATTTATTTTTATTTATTTTTTTAAGTTACCTGACTAAATTAAATAAAACACTACTGACCTTATTGTATATAACAGAATTTGCATTACTGAATTTGATATTCACGTAAAGACTTGACTCATTTCCATAATATTCAGCTTAAGACCCGACAATAATAATGAGCCATGTGACAAAATTAAATAAGGTTAAAACCGACAATATTAAGAAATAAGCAAACTGACCTGACTAAATCAGATATGAAGGTTAATTTACCGGGGAAGTCTGAATATAAATGTCATAATATAACATCCTACAACATCATATATAACACAAATGACACATAACATAGATAAAACAATAACCTCTGAGTGTAGTCTACCTTATTTCAGTTCAACCCATCCACACGTTTCCAACATATCTGTGATCAGACCGAACGCTGAACATCATCACCTCATTACCAACCAGTTACTGACATGACTGAAGTCTGAGTTCTTATCATACACCACACGTGCAGCTCTGACACATCTTCAGTGATGCATCGTGAGGTCATTGGGTGTTTCGTAGCATCACACACCCTCTGCCAGGCGACCCAGCCAGGGTTGATCAGGCTCCGACTTGTGTCTGAGAAGCTTGTGTTGTCCACGGATCACCCCGCTTGATCCACAGCCATCGTGATGCCTTTTCAGCGGCGTCTGTGATGTTCCTGATGGCCTTCCGAGTGTGCAGTCCCTTTACCTGGACCATCTTGAGGGCCCTGATGAGGGACTGGCCAACCCCAGCTCAGCGGGGTTGCACCAGGTCCTCCAGCCTTTGCTTCGGCATTCACCTGCCAGCTCCTCATACTTGGCCCTCTTCTTCTTGAAGGCCTCCTCCATCCAGTCTTCCCAGGGAACAGTCAGTTTCAGCAGGACCACTTGTCTTGATGTTTCAGACACCAGGACGATGTCTGGCCTGAGCGTGGTCACTGCAGTGCGCTCTAAACGTGACTTGTAAAGAACGATGTGACAGTCAGGACAGCAGCTACTGAAGTGAGATGGAAAAGCCTCCTGAGGGATTCACACCGTCTGTGTGTGTTTTAGAGCTTGATGATACTCGTGCTTGATCATGAGATGTTGTTTTATTGGTTGGTTCTAATTACGGGCTCGACGGTTCAGTTGATCAAGAGTTCATGACAAAAGGATTTCCAACGAGAACACGAGCCTCCAAACAGCTTAATGTTCTGGATAAACAATCTGTGGCTCCGCCGGTGGGACGGAGGTCGTTGATATTCACTCGTTTATGCATTCATTTATTCAGCATGCGACGGGGCAATGAAAGAATACAGCAACTCATAAGAACAGATAAAACACTAATGCATAAATCACCGACGGAGGGTGAAAAACACACGAAAAGGTCATTACATTTCATCTCAGCAGGTGTGTAAAGGCTGAGATGATGAAGTGAGGCCTGCACAGAGCATGACTGTGAGCAGCATCAGCAAAGGTTGGTTTTAATTATGGAATTAATCAGATTATTGCAAAGACAACAATCAGTAAAGACGCCTGTTTGTTTCTGAAGTTTTTAAGAGTTAAAATGTAGATAAATGTCCGAGAATCACACATGACAACATGTCCGTATGATTCAGTGTGTGGAGTCACAGTTGGTCTCACGTTCTGGCTCAGAAGGTGTTTACACTGTAATAGATTACTATGAAGAACCAGCCTGCTCTATAGCAGTGCACTGTGTCTCCAGAACACAACAAAACCTGTAAAATCAGAGTCAAGAACAAGCTGCTGTGTCGACCGAGTGCAAAAACGAGACACAAAACAACACGAACAAGACATGAAACAACAAAAAATACACAAAATGACGAATAAGACATAAAACACTCGATACAGAACAACACTAATGAGACACACAACAATAAAACGAGACACAAAACAGCACGAACAAGACATGACATGACAAAGAAAACACACAAACAACACAGACGAGGTGTAAAACAACAGAAACCAGTTGCAAAACAAGACAAACGACAAACAATAAAATGAGAAAAGTGACTCAGAGCCTTTTCAAAGATGCTTCGGGGCCCAAAATCATCTACAAATAATCGTTTCTGAGGATAAAGTTCATGGTCCAGTTGTGTTACTGCCACCATCAGGAAGGAAACACAAACTAGCAGCTGCTGCTGAGAGACGACTGGTCAGGATGGTCAAGAG